>NW_020202537.1:10933-13934 GCF_001531365.2 Cynara cardunculus var. scolymus
ATTATTATTAATTAATAAAATATTAAGAATACATATTTCAAATATAAATTAAATTAATTAATTAATGAAATATTAAGACATTTTTTTTGGTTATCTATTTGTATACAAATGTATTACGATAAATTACAATTTATTAAAAACTTTGATTTTTCATGTTCAATTAACATATTCACGAGTAAGAGTACGCTCTATATATTCTTCATACACATTGAATCTATGTTGGTACGAGACAATCCATGTACTTGCATCTTCAAGACGATAACGTGTCCAATGGTACGTAAGTGTGGGCATTGGATATTCTCCATTTAACACCACCTTTATGTAATGATTACCATTAACATGCACTATTGCAATTGGCACGTGTTGAGATGACGATGAAGGTTGTATCCTAAACGGTAAGTATGTCACACTGCCTGTCATATTGAGAACATACAGTATGACATTGAACCTTGAAGCCGTTAGAATGCCCATTTCAGGCATAACAATCCAATGCGTAGCTAGTGCGAAGACGCCCTTTTGGAAAAAAAAATTCAACGCTTCGTGAATGCGTAAGCACTCATTGCCAATCACATAAGAGTAATATTGTCCATACTCAGTTAGTTCATTCATTAACTCTTTGCGGATATTGTCTCATTCGTCTTCATGACCACCCCGACAAGTAGATATCGCTCGGAATCCACAGTTTTCATCGCCTAATACATCTTCTATTTGTATGATGTATGGATGAAATAAACTTGAAATTTGATCAAGATATGGATGTCGGGTGGTGGGTTATCTTTGGAAGTGGGAATTATGTCTTGCTGATTCTTGATGCCCCAAATCTTCAGAGTTAATAATTGTTGTCACATTAGAACAACTACGTCTACAGTCTTCAATAATTCTTTTGTTCAAAGCTTGACTCTTTGTAGATGGACGGCCACGAGTGGTTCTATGAACCAAGGGTTCATCATAGGGTTTTGATGGCATTACTATATCCTTCAACAACAACCTGCATTTGTGGTCTTCCTGCATCGTTTATTGTATTAATCTTTTGTTGTCTTAATATTTTGTTGTTCTTTGTATATTATTTTTGACATAGATGCATTTCCTGTATGTCTACCCTGTAACGTGGATAAGATGTATCGTGGCTTGACATGTTGGGCTGATAAATCTTCAACTAGTTGAACTTCAGTTTCATTCAGCCGTATTGCATATGCATGACCCTCCATATATTGTGCAAGAACATAATTATGTGCATCGCATACCACCGTCAACGTCCACCAACTATGTTTAGTCGAAAATAGCGCTATCAACTCAAATGGGCATCCAAACTTTTTTGTTACAGTATGATGAATGAGAATTGTTTTTTTAAACCCCGTTGTGTTCACACATAAACACGATTTTATAGACAATCTCATTTGGTTTTGCCTTTGATCTTTTTGTAACAACAACACAACCAACTGAATGTCCCACATTGTGCACCCACTCAGTTATTTCTTCCCGAGAATTGAACACCTGGAAAAAAAATTATAACTTTCATTTGTACAAGTAAGTATTAATAAACCTAAATATCAATTAATATAATATTGTACCTCGTTGGTGAAAATTTTTGGTGGTGTTGTCAAATCTTCTCCAATATTTGTCTTATGTAACTTTGATGTATATTAAAGAAGAACGTGAAATATCGAATGAACGATTCATTCGTTCGTTCGTTCGATATATATATATATATATCGATTTTTTTACTTTATTTCAAATCAATAATTTTACTTTATTTCAAATCAGATTATTATTATAATTATGTAACGGGTACACATGTTAAAACGTATTTTCCTAACGTATTTTATACAAAATGTCGATATCATTGTTCATAATGTGACATGTTAATTGATGGATATGAGATAGAATTTAATGTGATTTGTTTAAAACGTATTTTAGTTAATATAAAATTATGTATTTTAATGTGATAATGATGTAAAACAAAAATTGAAAAAACAAAAATTGAAAAAACAATAATTGAAAAAACAAACGATTTACCATAAATTAAATAAATAACTATAAGTGTAAATATTAAAAATATTTATTCATAGTATATAATATATAATAATATAATTAAGTCAAAAACTATTCAATGTTAGGCTCATTTCAAAGGTATTAACGAAGACGATTATAATAGTGTAACATGTTAAAATAAAAACGTATTTTTTTTAAAATATTTTAATTGATATACGATTATGTATGTTAGTTTGATAAGGGTATAAAATAAAAAATTTAAAAGGAAGAGAAGTAAAATTAATTAATTGTATGAGTATAAAATGTAAAATTTAAATTTAAATTTTATAAAACATGGGTTGTGAGTTTTTTGTGTTGTGGGGGGTAGAAAGGTGTAGAGTGGGGGTGGGGTTTTAAAAAAGTGGGTGTTATGAGGTGGGAGGGGGTAGAAAGGTGTAGTGGGGGTGGAGATATCAACCCTTAATATGAGTTAAAATAATGGGAAAAGTCTATAAAAATTTAATAGACTTTAGTGTTTAGAATGATTAAGTTTTTGGATAATTTTTTGAAACAAATAAGTTCTTGGACATTTTAAAACATGTTAAATAACTTCTTGGACAATTTTTTGAAACAAATAAGTCTTTGGACAATTTAAAACATGTTAAATAACTCATTGAACAATTTTTTGAAACAAATAAGTCCTTGGACAATCCAAAACATGTTAAATAACTCCTTGGACATTTCTAAAACCTGTTGGATACATTTTTATGACTTGTACAACTAATTAATGTGGTAAAATAGTGAAAAAGTCCGAAAAAAACCCAATGAACATTCATATTTTGAACGATTAAGTTTCTAAACATTTTTTGAACCAAAAAGTATTTAGATTTATAAAATTAAACAAATATAACAAAAAAGTACTTACATTTACAAAAATAATAATTACATTTAATAAAGATTTTTGATAGAATTTATTTTAATTAAAATAAAAATATATTTAGTCAGTGTTTTTTCAAACTAAAAAAAATAA
>NW_020202537.1:14253-20259 GCF_001531365.2 Cynara cardunculus var. scolymus
TTTTAATTAAAATAAATTTTATCAAAAATCTTTTTTAAATATAATTATTTTTTTGTAAGTGTAAGTAATTTTTTTGTTATATTTGTTTAATTTTATAAATCTAAATACTTTTTGATTCAAAAAATATTTAGGGATTTAATCGTTCAAAATATGATGTTCATTGGGGTTTTTTCGAACTTTTTTTCACTATTTTATCACTTTAACTAGTTGTACAAGTTATAAGAATGTATCCAACAGGTTTTAGAAAAGTCTAAGAAGTTATTTAACATGTTTTGGATTGTCCAATGACTTATTTGTTCMAAAAATTGTCCAATGAGTTATTTAACATGTTTTAAATTGTTCAAAGACTTATTTGTTCCAAAAAATTGTTCAAGGAGTTATTTAACATGTTTTGAAATGTCCAATGACTTATTTGTTCTAAAAAATTGTCCAAGAACTTAATCATTCCAAACACTAAAATCCATTGGGTTTTTTAGACTTTTCCCTAAAATGATACATATAAAAATAACCTGGATTCTTAATCATTTTTAATCTCACTCTTATTCCATAAATTTGACTTGATACCGTATATCTTGGTGTATTTTATTAATGATGATTTTTAATTAAAATCAATCTAAAAATGAAGATCTTTTCAAACATTTTTTTTATTAACCTAGATATCCAACCCGCTTTGCGAGCCGACTAATACCAAAGTAACCACTTGCTTTGCAGATAGCACAGAGTCATCACATTTAAACCTCCATGCTTACAAGAAGATTTTTGTTTCTCATTGAATTTGAACATAAGACTTCCTAACACTTTTAAAACATTTTTACAATAACTTTTTATTTTTTTAATCGAAAACCCACTTATTATATAAATACATTTAACTCATCCTTCTAAAAATTATCTATGCTATTTATTTTGGGACTGAAATAATATTATATTAGAGTCAAACGTAAGACATGTCATGTTTTAAATAGCTCAGGCCGACAATTCCTGAGGGTAAAAAAGTAAGGATGGAGGCCTTTTGGTCAAAGTTTGACCGGTCAATGGACCATTAGTCAGTGTTTCATGTATGTTGTAATCTATTGGTGGGTGTCAGAGACTCAGACTCTCTTTCTTCAAAAATGACTTTTGGCCTTTTCCACCTCCATCCATATTCCATAATAGTGTCTTTTTTATTTTTACCCCATTTTTTAAAATTTAGAATTATTATTTCAATTTTTTTAGAATTATTCATGATTTCTATAAGAGTAAAGTTAAATTCTTTTTGGTACATAGAATTTAAGGAATTTAAAAGAAAATGGAGTAATTGCTTTCATTAAATTCTAATTCATTTATATGGTTTACTTTTTAAAATGAATGAAATTATTTAATTGTTTTGAATTCCACATATCAATGATCTATTATTTTTGGCATAAATGAATGGATTAAAAATACCATCCTTTATCATCCGTCATCACGTCATTACTGTTGATCTGCACAACTGTCATCAATCCATCTATCACGACCAGACTCGTTTATGATATATTATAGACTCTGTGCGTGATGTAAAGGGTTATCGATATGTATGAAAAAGGTTTCCAATATATTTTTTTATCATTAGGGCAATTCAAGAAAAAATTAATAATTCAAATAAAAACGTTTTTCGAGTATTCCTAAATGTAAAATCAATCAATAATTTTCTATCGTATCATTTTCACATAATATTATCAATCTGTTCCACCATAAAAAAACATCTTATGATATACTTTTAATATATAGATTGACATGATTTAGGGTCACCATGTTTACTATTCAGAGTAATACTTCTATGTAAATAATATAATTCAGTTGAATTTCAATCTCAACTCAAGTTAATGTTTTCAATCAACGATTTAAACTTTTAGGGTGATGACCAACTTTTCCAAAACCATCAATTTTATAACTAAAAGCCTATGTGGTTGTAACTTGAGATTTTATTCTTATTATAGAGATAAGAGAATACTTAAGATTCTTGCAATCAATATTAGGTAATAAGGTTTCAATAATGTATGAATAAATAAAGATGGTTTTGAAATCGTTTAATATAAATATAAGTTGGACAATCTCATATGGTTGGTAATCTTTTTCAAAATATATGAATTTTCTTAATTAATAACAAGAAATCTATTAGTTTAATGTAAAAATAGAAATCATTTGGATGAAATAATCAAAAGAGTTAGTAAGAGATGAATGATAAAGAATATATATAAAGGTTTTCTAGGTAGAGAGTTTTAAATTTTGATACTAGATAAAAAAAACCTTTGATATTCAATAAATAGATAATTTTTTTTTTTGATATTCAATAAACAATACTATCTTTTAACATATTTAACTCTCCAATATAATTAATTAATGAACCCCTTAATATTAATACTAAATTCTTTTTTGAGTCTAGTTAGATTAAAAAAAATTGTGCCTCTTTATACTAATTTTTTTGAACTACTATACTAAAAAAAAATGGGCCCTATCGTGGGTCCTGAGCATGCGTTCGACCCGCCCTTGCCTTGGGACGGTCCTGATCACGACCATGCTACTACTATCACTGTCACACCTGCCACCACCCACCCTACACCCACGCCCTCACTCACCCACCACCATGCCACTATTGTTTGTCGTGATCTTATAAAGCATTTTAGTGAATTGGGCTTTATGAACATGTAATAAAAGGGGTAATTTGGTAATTTATTGTTATATCATTTCATTTCTGAAGCTACATTTTTCCCAACAAATATGAAGATTCCAATTTCTACCAACAAAATGGATGATCAAATTCAATTCAAATTACTTCAAAATCATATTTCTTTGATGGATTCAAATTCCTCCAAATTCCATTCTGTGAACCAAGCGCCCTTTATAGTTTAATGAAAAGTTTGAATGTAACATCCCATTTTGAGGGTTAATAAGAGATTATTTTATAAGTTTGGAGGTGAAAATGTTTTAAAGAGAAACCAAAGCGGATGTAGTGTTAAAAAGAAAAGAAAATGGGCTTTGTTATACTAGATCCAAGTCCAAGTCCAAGTAGGCATGGCAACGGGGCGGGGATGGGGCGGGTTTTGTAATCCCCGACCCCGGTTTGTAGTAACGTCCCTCGGCCCCGGCCACAGTCCCCGGCGGGTACGAGGATTATCATCCCGTCCCCGGTCAAATCTCTAACAATCCCCGGTCAAAACCCGGTAAAACCCCGATCAAACCCCATAAATAGTATCATTTAGTTTGATTCTACCGGGGATCCCCCGCCCTGGTTTGAGTCTACCGGGGATCCCCGGCCCCGGGACCCATTTTAGTGGGGAATCCCCGTCCCCGTTCGGGTCCGGTGAACTGGGTTCCTCACCGGGTTGGGGCAAATCACCATCCCTAAGTCCAAGTCCAAGTTCAAGTCTTTTATTGTACGGATTCTTTTTCTTGACCCCAAAATAGAAATCATAGATTCTACTTGGTTGACTCTTCTTCAACATTGAACAATCATCTTGTCCATATTCATCATCTCCCCAATTCTCTTCTAATCTACTGTTGCTAAGGTACCATTTCCTAACCTTTTTATTGAGTTATTATCTAGGGTTTATCCTATCATCTTTTGAGTAAAAATCTTTGAATTGTTGAGAAATATTAGTTATTTTGGTTGTCTTTTACATAATTACATATGAATTAGTTGGAGCTTCATTATTGTTTCAAGTCTTAGAAGTGTTTAATCAAGAATTGGAGTTGGAATTTTCAATATTTGTCTACCTTTAAAGTCAAACTATATAGATAAAGTTTGAAGCTTTGTAATTGATATGAAAAGGTAAGTACATGATGTAGCTTGTTGTTAGGACTGAATTTCAGTGTAAAATTGTATTCGTCTTGAAAGTTAATTTTGTCTATAATTGTATTAAAAGTCACCGTGTTTGACTTTTCTTAGGCTGTTTGACTTTGATCTTGTTTAGTTTGTTTGACCTTATATATAGGGTGTTTCTTTGTAATCTTTGTAAGTGTGCTCATTTGTAAAATCAATATATACGTAAAGAGAGTTTGACTAGATCGTAGATCTTGACTTTTTCTCTCCATCTCTTCTATGTTCATAAAGAAATACTTTCTGCCATTGTTAATTTTGAAGGTTTTATGAAAGATTGATCATATATAGGGACAACAATTGGTATCAGAGCAGATTTGCAGGAAATCTGATTGAAGAAATCATCACGAATTACACAAATTTTCTGGAGATTCATCTTTGTGTTCTTGATGTTCATAATTGTTCATCTTGTTCTTCATAAAATTTCTCTTAAATCTCTCATCTTTGGATGTGTTGTTAAAATTGTGATCATCATGTTCGTTTTTACATAGTGATTCAGTGTTATTCTTTTGATTTTGCAATTTGATCAGTGTTTTTAAAGATCTGGAGAGATTCGTGTTTCTCAGAAAAACTTTGTGTTCTTGGTAAAACTCATAAAATCCTGTTTTTGATCCATTTGTGTATGAGTTTTCTGTAAATTTTGTGTTTGTAATGTGATTTGATCTTAGTTTGATTAACCTACTGTTTGAATATTGTTAGAGTTTTTTTTTTCCACAGAAAGTGAGCGATTTAAACATCATGAGAAGCAGGTATTGACCAGATATTGATCTTGTTGTGAGCGATTTATTTGAGCGGATAAAGTCTAGCTTGACAAGTTTGACTGTTTAGAATATGTTTTGACCACAGTTAAGAAGCTTATTTTGACTGGATTTTGATGACAGCTTTGAACAAATTCAGGCATAATCCTTAAGCAATATATTTCATGCACGTGTTGAGCAGATTCATACTAAGTGTTGAGCTGTTTTGAGCGATTTATTCTTCAGTCTTGAGCGATTTAAAAAGCATCCAGATCAAGTTAGATTGTCCTGAGCAATTTACTGCTTGTTTTGAATGATTTAATGCATGAGTTAAGCAATTTTCAGCATATCTTGAGCGATGTTGATCGGATAAGGAACCAGTGGTGACCGGACTTTGAACGAAATACTTCATGTCGTGAGCGATTTAGCCTTCTCCTTGAACAAACCTGACTGTGTTAAGAAACTCTTGAGCGGATTCGTACATTTCTTGTGCGGACTTGATCGGATTAAGAGATAGCCTTGAGCGAGCTAGACTTGGTCCTTGAGCAGTTAATAGTCTAAGTGTTGAACGGTTTAACTTGTGAGTTGAGCGGACTTGACCGGATTAAGCTTCATACAGTAAACGATTTAGAGTTTGTAATGAGCGGATTAAGATTCTCTTTGATCGATTTAGTGAGCGGATTACATCATGTAGTGAGTAGACTTTGAGCGGATATAGGTTGTGCATTGAGCGATCTTAATCGGATTAAGAAACCTCTTGAGCGATTAATCTTTCTGTGGTAGGCGATTTAGCTAGTTATCGCACACCTCTTGACCATATTAAGACCATGTGGTGTGCGATTTATACTTGGCTTATCTCATAGCCTGAGTGATTTACAGCATATGTTGAGCGATTTAGGCAGGATAATGTTATTTGCAGTGAGCGGATTAGTGAGTGAGTGAGTGTGAGCGATTTACAGTCTAGTCTTGAGCAGATTAAAAGTGAGTGTGAGCGATTTAGTTTAAGTCTTGTGCGGACTTAACCGGAGTAAGATTTAGCTTTGAGCGGATTAAGATCATGTCACACCCCGTTAAAGCGGAAACACGAGATGTAACAGGTAAGCGAGTCACAGTAACAGAATAAATAACATCATTCAAGTTTTTACAAAAGTTCAAATCTAATATTCATAACCAAGATGGAATAGAAAACTTCTTTACAAAAGCTTCAACACTGAGCTTAATCGGTATCGCCACAAACATGCTCCAAAAACTTCATTTCTTAATTACCCCCTGAAAAGCATGAATCATAAAACAAGTCAACTACAAAGAGTTGGTGAGTTCACGGGTTTTCACATGCACAAAACATTACAATGCATAAATCAATTCTTGCAAAACTATAAGTAACTTTTGCACATAATAAATGTAAATCTATAACGATGTTTAGAAACTTGAGAC
>NW_020202537.1:20584-29583 GCF_001531365.2 Cynara cardunculus var. scolymus
GCATTTATATCATAGTGCAAAACAGTAAACAAAACTTGACTAAACAGTTCTTTAGCCCAACGGTTTTTGACTAAACAATTCTTTAGTCTAAAGATTTTAAACAAAGCATCGACTAAACAGTTCTTTAGTCCATTGATTATAAATAAAGTATAGTTTGCATAACTTCATGCTTTCCCCCAGTTTAAATAAACAAAAAAACATTAAAAGTGGGGCCGTGAAAAACCCACTTGTTAAACGATGAATATCCAAGGATCTGATGACGTCTCAAGCGCTGAACGCCCTGCCCTAACCTTCCTAAACTGTCCAATGACCAGAAATTAGATTACCTATGGGTTCTCGACAGAGATAAAGTCAAGTTATATCTTATGTAATGCCAATGGGTTTTATGAATTAAAGTTGATATGTTTTTTTTAATTTTTTTTTTCTAAAAATAGTCCAAAAATGTGTATATTTTGTAATCAATTCCTTTGCACAAAAAGCTGCCATTTGGACATAATATAAATTCTAAATCTGACATTTTTGTCTTCACAAATCATTGCCAAAAAGGAACCTTCCATAATTCTTTTTATGTCCAAGTTTTATATCCACCATAAAAGGGAATTAAACAAACTTTTCCCAAATTTCAAGAACTAAAGATGGGTTTAAGGTAATCATCATTAACCTACCCTTTTTGAGTGACACAGCCCCCAAAACAGATTGCACACTCTTCGAGTGGCGGCCATTTGGGGGTCTAAACTCATCATTTTCCAAAGGCTTTTAAATTTATTTTAAAGCTAACACATTCAGCTAGCTTTTAAAAGAAGATTCACCTATTTTAACGAGTTTTTACAGAATAAACCGATTTAAGATGCATGCAAGATTCTGTCAGCAAAGTTCTTTTTTACACAATAAACTTGTATCCAGAACTTGACGGTTCAGAACTCAGCTTTTAATGGCCAAAAACCCGCATGCAAGTCTTTTTACCAACTTTTCTTGAGTTCTACTCGTTTGCAGATCATAGATTATCATCATTTTGAAGACATTTCCATGTCATTGATGTCTAATCTCCCACTTTAGACTCTCCAGAAAGTTTGTTTATAAAAAGTTAAAGGAGAAAAGTGTAGGAAAATAAGAAATCTTGACGAAGAATGGGATTAATGAAGCTAGTCCCTTACCTTTTGAATGAAAACTTGAATAATCCACAAAGCGGATTAATTTCTTAATAACGCTAGAAGGTGCAATCGGCTGGAGAGTGTGTTCTAGAGAGAGAGTAGGGAGATGAGAGGTTTATGCAAAGTGAAGATGAAAATGAGAATTTTCAAAGGAAGTGAAGTATTTATATGAGGGATTTAAGAAAGGAAATGGACCGGCTTCAAAGGCCCAAGTCCATTTAAAATTATTTTTCTTTTAATCAATATAAAAATCCATTTAACGTTATATCAAAATACAATTTGACAAAATTGATAAAGGTAACATTATTAGATCCAAGTTCMACATTTTTGGTAAAATTATTTGGACACTCAAATGAGACTTTTATATTTTAATTTGGATGTTATAATATCAACTTTATTATTTTTGGAGCATTTGTTAATATATTTTGGTATTACATAAGTTAACTTTATCCGCTACTTGTCGAAACAAGTCTCACTGAACTATACTTTTTGGGAGCTAAGCCAGATGAATTCTAATCAATCATGACTAGATCCTAAATAAATATAGCTCTAAATATAAGTACCCTACAAGAGTGCTAACCTGATGCTCCAAGAGTAAGGGATGTCACAGATCACAACCTTGAACGGATTCATACATAATTCCTTGAGCGGTATAGATTCATGAGGTATGCTATTTAAGTACATAGGTTGAGTGATTTAGAGACTATTTTGAGCGATTTGTTTAGACATTGATATTCTTGCATGCTAATCTCATCCGCCCATTATTATTTCATGTGCATGGTGTTCATGTTAAGTTGTCCAAATTTGTTAACAAGGTGTCCGAATTTGATTACAAGTTTATCAAAACTATTGGGCGTCCAGATTTAATCAAAGTGTCAAGCTTGTCATATTTGTTTGAGTATTGAAATTTTGTTTGTGAAAATTTTCATCTGTTTGAGAATTGTGTGAAATATGAATTCTTTTTGAGAGTGATTGTGTAATTCTTTTATTTCGTTTTTCTTTAATCATTTTTCTTGAACTGCATAGATCCTGTATTTGATCAATCTTATTGTTGTCTAAATGACAGATATTCTAGAGAAGGAGAATAAAGAGATGAGAGCTCAAATTTGCAAGCTGGAAAAGAGCATAGTGAACTATAAAGAAAAATACATAAACGTGTTTTCTGAGAATCATGCTAATGCTGAATTTATTGCAAATCTACAAAAAGAGCATAGAGAAGTTTTAGAAAGAGTTGATAATGGTTTCAAAGATCAAATTAATAAACTTGAAAATTCTTTGAATGACGTAAGAAAAGATTGTGATATTGAATTGAAAATATGGAGTAAAGCTAATAAAGATCTGTTCAACAAACTCCAAGAAGTTCAGAATGAATTAAGAGCTGAAAGAAATTCTTCASGTAGAAARCATCCTAAAAMTGATGACTTARCTGATAWATCTCATAAYTCTGAAAGTGACATGATTGAGCTAAGAAAGCTACTGAACTTAGAGAAAGAAAAGGTTTTAGAAGCGGAAAAGGTTTTGAATGATGAAAGGAAAGTTTTGGAGAAAGAAAAGAAGAGAGTGATTGAACTAGAAAGAAAATTTAGAGCTGAATGTGAATCTTATGAAAATAAGATTAACTCTCTCGAGCTGAACGCCAAAATGCTGTTAAAGAAAATATCTGATTTTAAGCAGCTGATCATCTTGGAACGGGCCAAGAATGATAAAGAGAAGAAAGACATCTCAGAAGACTGTCAGAGCCAAATATAGAAATTATCTGAAAGCATTGCTCTAAAGTAGAAGGCTTTAGATGAAGAGAAGAAGCAATTTGCTCTTGAAAAGAGAAATACTTCAAAGAAGCATACAACTATTGCTAAGGAGCTTGTTAATAAGAAAAAGTTGCTTGACATTGCCTCAGAGAATTATAAGAGCAGCTCAGATGAAGAGGAAAGAGAGTTAATAAATCAGAAGAGAAAATTTGAAATGCTTTAGAAGGAGTTATAAGGTAAACTCCTTGACACTACAAGCAAATTGTCTGATCTGAAGACAGACCTTGAGACTGAGCTGAAGATGAGAACTGAACTTAAAATTAAGTTTGATTTAGTTACTGTTGAAAGAGATCAGCTTTTACAAAAAGTCAAAGACTTTTCTTGTGCACAAAGCTCAATTTGGTTCTCCATCACAGTGTAAAACTAGCTTCTATGACTGTTCCAAATCGAACAGTTATTCAAGCAGCCCTAAATCAACTATTTCTAAGAACTATTCTCGTTCTTCTAATCAGTGTTATCAAGGGTATGTTATCGGATCACCCAATTATTCATCTAAGATTAAAAGCATTTGGGTTAATAAATCTGAATCTGTTTCATCATGTACTCCTATTGTTACTAATCATCTTCCTTGTTTTGTAAGATCTACTACTGATTTGATTCATCTTAGCAAGAGAAGAATCATGTGCTCCACATGCAAATCAACAGATTTTGTAAACAAGAAGACATCCAACAGATGGAGTACAGACAACAGATATCAGAAGGTCTGGAAAGGTAATAACATGTATGATTATAATAACTGGTATGAATCATATTATGTATATAATCATCCTGTTAATAGTGCTAAAAAGAAAACATCTACTAGAAATAAATGGTTTGGAAGTTACAACATACCTTAGCCTGATACTAACAAAATAAGACCCAAATTTATTTGGGTACCAAAATCTGTTTGATTTGATTTTGCAGGTGTGTCAATTTTGTGCTGATCAGAATATCATATCAGTGATACACCAATGCAGGGGGAGTTGTAATTTGATCCAAACGAGGCTTCTGAACAATTCAGTTCAAGACCCGTGCTTAACCGAGTGTGGTTTCTAAACACACTGTTTAGGACCCGTGCTTAGATTGTTTTCTTATTTTTTTATTATTTTTGAGTGGAATCGAAATATTACTTAAATCTACTTTCTAGGGGAAGTTTCTAGAAAGTTCAATAAATGTTTTTCGGAAAATAATTTTTTTTTGGTAACGAGTACATTTTCTGAACAGGTATTTTCTGAGATTTTACTAGTGTAATTTCTCATCGAACATAACTCTAATACCTGTTTCAGCTATTCTTGAAATTGTTATTATCACGTCTCTTAAAATGATAATCATTTTCGGTGATAATACGCTCGTTTGTATTCAAATTTGTTTTCTGATTTTTTTTACGTTGAATACATTCAATTTTTTTAATATCAGAATCTATAAAATCGTTCTTACAGATCTTCATTCATTTCTCTCATATACCGAATAATCTGATCGTTGTCGCATCATTCCTTATTGATTGTGCTTAAAGCCAAATTTCTTGATCAATTTTTATCTGATCATTGTGCTTATTTGCAATAATAATTTTGGTCAATCATTGTGATCAACTGAGCTTACAGTATTTTAGGAGGGACTGAGTGCTTATCAGAAATACCTCTATGGAATGTCAAAACCGACAGACCTACCCAAAAGGACAACCATATCTGAGTGAGCTTTAAATACAAAAGGGTTTGTGTGCTGAGACTAAAATGAAAATGAGAGGGGTAGTTATTGTGAGATTAAAAGAATTGACGAGAGTTGTGTCAGGATTAAAAGAATATAAGAATCCTGTTCCAAACTTCTAAAATCTGGGCATACCACACAATCTATTAGTTCTCAATTCTTTCGAGACTAATATTGAAAAAGACAAAACCCAGACCAATTCTTGTCACAACCCCACCARCTACTCATTTATCTCTCAACAAATAAGTGATTCAACAACACTTGGGGCACGGAGCTCATCATCTATCAATTTCTCATTCGAAAAAAGTTGATATTGAATCAGAAGGATATATGCCCCCCCTTCAAGTCTTTTTGATCACTAATTGAGTTTGATAAATTTATGTAGTCCACATGGTTTATCTTTTTGAGCCTTAATAGAAGCATTAGTTGCTTTATCTTTTTACACTACACAGATTGCATTTTATATGTTATTTTGCCAAAACATTCATAGATATGCTATTTTTAAGCTATCGATGATTGAATGGAAGACCTGGTGAGATGAACATCAAAAAGTCTCATATATACAGTACATCTGTTGTACTAAGTATATCTGTTATACTCACATGCCAATCTTTTATAAGATTGAAAACAATTTCATTAGTTAAAATTGGTTGTTATCTTCCCATTTCCTTAATCTGAAAAGATTAAATAAGTGGATTTGCAAAGATCTACTTACAATTTTATGAATTGACGGCTTACGGAGGATTTCATTCATTCTTGTATATGATGGAATGATTCTCATTTCATCATAAGGGGGAGTATGTAATAATGAATGAAATGTCCAATTCCGAACATTATAAGGGGAATTTGATGTAAAGATCAAGGGGGAGTAACTTCTAAGATGGCAAAAGACTCAAAAGAGTGCGACTGGAGATGATTACAAAAGATTATTTGTGTGCTACAACGACTGAGAGTTTTTGAATTAGAAGATCATTGTTTCAAAAGTTTACCATCAGAGTTCTCTTTTCAAAGAGAAAATTTGTTAGAGTTTGTTGTCTGAAGATTCTTTAAAGATCATATTTGAAGATCGTTGTTGTTTTTATTCTACATTGTCAAAAGAGAAGATCATCGTGGTTCTACATTCGAGGGGAAGAATGTTAGAAGATCTTTCTCAACAAATGATTATCTGAAGTTTCAAATTGAAGTTGGTTTTTGAAGAAGACATAGTGGGCTTAAAGCATCAAAGTTCAAACGAGACTCAAAGCGCGAAAATTCTTTCAAGTCTGAATACAAAGGGGGAGAATGTTAGGACTGAATTTCAGTGTAAAACTGTATTCGTCTTGAAAGTTAAATTTGTCTATAATTGTATTAAAAGTCATCGTGTTTGACTTTTCTTAGGCTGTTTGACTTTGACCTTGTTTAGTTTGTTTGACCCTATATATAGGGTGTTTCTTTGTAATCTTTGTAAGTGTGCTCAGTTGTAAAATCAGTATATACGTAAAGAGAGTTTGACCAAATTGTAGATCTTGACTTTTTCTCTCCTTCTCTTCTATGTTCATAAAGAAATATTTTCTGCCATTGTTAATTTTGAAGGTTTTATGGAAGATTGATCATATATTGGGAGAACACTTGTTTCTTAACATCATTAAGGTGATATTATGTGAATTCAGAAAGAAAATTGGAACCTATAATCGTTTTTGATGGGAGATAAATGTGTTGGTACAAAACATTTGACTTTTCTAAAAAGTCAAACTATTTTGCATAAAACCTAAATTGTGTAGTTTTATGCAAAATTAAGGGGTCGAGATTAAAGGGATGAAGTTACATAAGGTGTATAAAAGTGGTTTAATGATTAAACCACCATTTCATGGGAGGTTTTGATGGATGTTCAAAGTTAAAAAATATGAATATTTGGTTTGAGTCAAAATATGAGAAATTATATGTTTGATAGAAGTTACAAAGACAGCCTAACACTTATTACGAAGCCAAACTAAAAAATACAAAGTAAAATAATTAAAGCAAAAGGACTTGAATAAAATTTATAATTCTAACAATCTCCTCCTTTGGATTCAAGTCCAAAAAAATACACTCTTTAGATCTACAGGCTTTAGTAGATAAATCTTCAAAAATAATCTTCAGTATAGATCCATTCAGATATCTTCCTGTAAATCCCATATCAAGTCATAAACACAATAAGATCAAGATTTAAGAACACATGAATGATGATTTAATAGCCGAATATGTATTTAAATGTCAAATGTAATATAGTGTGTTCTTGAGTACAAGTCTGTCCGATATGCTTGAATGATCTTAACCAATGAACTAACTAACAAAACTAATAACAACCTATTTATACCCTAAATACAAAGCATGTAAAGACTAACTACAAAGCCATGTAAAACAATTTAAGCACAGACTTGAACACAACATTATATTCGAACAATCTCCCCTTTTGGATTCAAGTCCAAAAACAATATTCTATAAAACTTTAGATCTTCAGCTTTAGCAATGATCTTTAGAATTCGGTCAGATGTCTTTTAGAAGCTTTGACTTTGACTTTTAAGCACTTGAAATCTTCAAACAACTTGACATCACCAGATTTGATCTTTCACAACTATTGAACAATCTCCCCTTGTATAATAATCTCTTTATATACTTGTCTTTCTCAAAACTTCAATACTTTTAGAAATTTAAACAATCTCCCTTTATCATTAGCAATTTCCTCCCAAACATGATATTATCTTCTTAATTTTTTTTTCATCTTTTGTACAAACTCTCTGTGTAGAATCATTTTGACTCAGCAACTTTGAATAATCTCCCCTTACAGTTTGCAGTAACAGTTTAACAAAACATCTTTGAGTAATCTCCCCTAATAATCGATAACACCACTTTTGAAGTTTTCTTTTAATCTTCCCCTTTGTGTCTGACAATCCCCTTGAGTATCCTTTCTGAATTATTTCCCTTAAGCACTTTTTTGAATCTTTCGATTTCATTATCTTCTCCCTTTTAACCATATCATCTCAGCAATCTTCCAATCATTTTTAAATCTCCCATTCATTTTATTTAAATCTCCCTCTTATGATGTGAATGAGGAATAACAACATCATACTAACAAATGAATATCTCAAGATTCATGCCGTCAATTCATAGAAGTATAAGTAAATCTGTTCAAATTCACTTATGTATTCTTTAATGAATAGATTCATTTCAGAACAAGCTTTGGAAAAAACCAGATTCAACTTATAAGTCTGCTTTCAATCTTTTATTCAAAAATTGGCCTGTGAATATAACAAATATATTATGTGAAAGATGCACTTTTTGATGTTCATCTCACTAGGACTTCCATTCAATCATTGAAGCTTGAAAAAAAAGCATATTTATGAATGTCATGACAAAATAACGAATATTATGTAAAATTTGTGCAATGTAAAAAAATAAAGCAACAAATGCTTCAAAATAAGCTCACATTGATAAAGCAGTGTGGACTACACAAATTTATCAGATTCAATGTGATCAAAGAAATTTTAAGGGGGGACGTATATCCTTCTTTCTTCAGTATCAGTAATCTCCGAATCAGAAACCAATAGACTATGAGCTGCGTGTCCCAAGTGCTAATTGAAACAATTATCTTTTGAGAGATAACTGAGTAGTTGGTAGGGTATTATACAAGAGTTGGCCTGAGCTTTGCCTTTTTCAATATTAGTCTCCAAAGAATTGAGAACTAATAGATTGTGTGGTTGCCTGTATTATAATAGCAAGATCAAGATTCTAATATTCTTTTAATCCTGTACATAACGCTCATTCAATTCTTTTAATCTCACAACTACTAACCCTCTCTTTTTCATTTTAAGATCAACACTGTTGGTCCCGAAAGGGTCTACAAGATAAGACATAGTTTGTAGAAGGGGGGGATGAATACAAACACAGAGTTTTCAAATTTAATATATATATATATATATTGATAGAGAAGATCAATACAGATTTTATAAGATTGTTTGCAGAAAGATAAGGTAAAGAAAACCTATCTAAACAACCTTTGGTTATACACAGATCTTTAGCAAATACAAGAAAAGATAATGCTAGAAAATAAAGATCTTTTACTTAAGCAAGGAGAGGCTTGAAGTAAGAATATGTTAGCAGAGAGATGCGCACGTTCATTCTCTCATGCATGGAGAAGAAAACACTTCTATTTATACCCAGTGCATTAAATGAACATTTAATGCAATAAGGTAGGGTATAGAGTGCGTGTCAAGCCTTAAGAGGAAGACTTGTCCTTTGCTACATTGAATAGTATAAAAACACTATTCTTGAGCAGACATCCTTGCCTAAAGTTGGTGGACAAAGAGTCGACTAATAGGCTCCGTACCGTACTAACTTT
>NW_020202537.1:29896-31749 GCF_001531365.2 Cynara cardunculus var. scolymus
TGAGAGAGAGGATCAACAATCTCCCCCTATTTGATGATAACAAGATAACATAAAGAAAGTTATCTTATCAAATAATAGTAAGGAAAAGTTACATATAATGTACATGTCCCTTTTTACTATTTTGGGATCTTTTTCAGTTTGGTCAGTCTCAGCTTGAGAAGTTTTCTTAAGTTATATCTAAGAAAATTAAAAGTATGAAAACTGAAACTGAAAGCTTGTTCACTGACTTATAGACTGTCAGCGAACGAGAAAAGTAACACTAGAACTCATAGACTTGTGTCCCTATTACTTTTTTCAGGGATCTTTTTTAGTGAGGCACATGGAATAATCATTTTATTAATCAAAGGAAATAATACAAGTATTACAGTACATGTTCAGAATTTACAGAAATGTAAATACAATCAATGAAAGAAGATATAGAAAAAGAATTACAAGGAAAAGTGGATTGAATGTACATAGAATTCCTTAATCGAAAACACTTAGATCTTTGTACAAAGGTACATCTTCACCAAGTTTTCTTCGACGTTGGATTTCTCTTCGAATCTTCAGATCGACGACTTTTCCAGGCATGCTGTCTTCTATCCATAGCAAGAGATAAAACAAATGATCAACTGGACAGAGATGCAGCTCTGACATTCTCTGAAATCKGACTTCACCTTCATAGTCAAGGAATATAACTCCTAACTCAGGTTTAAAATGCACAGAGTTGGGTGAAAAGGGACCCTTATCTGGCAAGTCAAGATTCAACATAGAAATGTCAATACTCCTACGACCCTTCAGGACGTCTTCTAAGGAGAACCTTGTTTAATGTTCGTTCCTTAGGAATAGTCCTTCATTAGAATCAGGGAGCTTTATTTTCTTCTTCCCACCTTTTTTCAGAGTTGGCCGGTCAAGGACCTTGACATACCTGGACATCCTTTTGATGAGCTCGTTGATGGTGTCCTCGATAAGTGTCTTGTGTCTCGACTTGGATTGCTGAATGGCTTGTCTGATCTCCATCCATTCGCTTTATCCATAGCGGCCTAGGTAGGAAGGATACTCGGTAACGGCTTCAAGATTATCCCTGGTGATGAGCATTGAGACCAGTGTTCCATCGTCTTTGGATCGTTCGCTGATGCTGACGCTGATGATTGGACGAGGACTTAGTCTCTTTTTCAACTTTGCTTCGCTCCATTGCTTATCCTTGTCCACAAGCTTCAGCTTCTTCTTGCGTTCAGCTTCTGTAATCTGAAGGAGTTTGGCCTGGGCTTGGACRGCACTCACCTTTTTCTAGGACTTCTTGGGAAGGACTTTAGCAGCTAGAGACTTGGCCAGCTTTAAGCTGTCTTCAGYCTGCTTCTTTTGAAGCTCTAGCTCTTCTTCAGCCCTTAAAGCCTCGAGTCTTTCAGCTTCAGAAAGGAAGTCAAACTCACCACCACTAGAGGTACGAAGAGGAATTTTTACTCTAGTCTGGTCGAGCAACTCCTTAAGCTGAGACATCTGCTGGTCTGTTGGAGTAAAAGAGCTGGGTTGATCAGATATCCATTCCAATCGACCGCAGGTTGTTGAAGGGATGTGAAGCTGGTACCTAAAGTTATCACTACCTGAGAGGTAGAGTCTTCAAATAAGGTTTGTTGAGGGCATGAGAAAAGTACCTTCAAGTTACCTTCTTCAGCGACCGCCTTGCCTTTCGACTTGGGGTCCTGGTGCCCTGATGGAGTTGATTCACCTTGTCTTTGCTCCCCCTGGGATTGGGCTTCCCCAAGGGCAACACCTTTGGTGACGGTTGATGGCTTTTGGAACTTGATGGTAAAGCATCTTCATCATCGTTGTCGTCGTCACCATCTAGATCATCTCCGGTGTCTGGAATGACA
>NW_020202538.1:0-1189 GCF_001531365.2 Cynara cardunculus var. scolymus
AAACATTTACAGAAGGAGACATCACAAGAAACATGCTTAAATTTTTCATTAAATTTCTCAAAGAATGGTACAGAGATTTTGTTTTTAGAGCCCTTCTTAGGTACGAGTCTCTCATTACAAGATTCCTTTCCTATTATAGGCTTTGTTTTCAAATTCTTTTTAAAATCCTTCTGTATTGGTCCCTCCTTTGGTTTACCTGCACTCACTAAAACAGAAGCATTATTAGTAAGAGACCATTTGTTCAATTGCTGCCAAGTATAGATAGGGTTCTGTGTTGCAGAGACAGAGCGTTGAGAATTACTTTGTTTTCAAATTTCTTTCTTTCCTTTCTCAAGATCAATAGTAGTCTCTACAATTTGTGTAGGACTAACCTTGAGATCTGAGGCATCTTCATTCTTAGACGTTGTTTTTCCAGAGAGCTCTGTGACAAAAACTTTTTCGAGAAGAGACTCATTTGCAAAAGGATCTGTGATAAAATTTCGAAAGAATTCCAGAGCCTCTGCGGACAATTTTCGTTCAAGAGGTTGACCAAAAGGATAGTTTTCTTGAGAATCTGGTTGACCAAACTTGAAAGTTCCTATATGATTCTGTCTCTTAAACCTCCTTGGAATGGAATCCTTCTTTGCAGAAGGTGAGAAGGAATCAATATAGTCTTCATAGGCGACATTTTCCATAGACAAGCACGGTTTTGTGTCTGAATCAACCAACAGCCTTCTCCTCTTGAAAATGGGCTTAGATTGAGAAATTTTTCTTTTCAAATTGTTTGAGGATCTAGAGGTATTCTCTAGAGTTTTGTTTGATTTGAAACCGGGTTTATTATCAAATTCCGAKAAHCCYASAYCTCTTCTGCCCAAATTGACCTTAATCTTTTTGTAAATGTTTTGAGCCTCTTGAAATTTCTTAATTTTTAGCTCCTTGTCAAGCATATCTTGGTGTAAAAATTCTCTTTCCTTTTGAAAGAATTCCTTAACAGAAGTAATATTGCATTTCTCATACTCCATCTGCCTTAACTCTTCCACCTTGATTTTTATGTCTTTTTGGACCTTGGCCAGCTTTTCTTTTAAAGAATTTTCTAAGTTTATAAACTTTGATTGCGCTTCTTCGAACATTTTAAAAAATCGATTTATTTCCTCTGTGAGCAGAATTACTTCTTTTTCACAGAGAGAAAGTTTTTCTTTAAGACTGAAAT
>NW_020202538.1:1468-19605 GCF_001531365.2 Cynara cardunculus var. scolymus
GACCAGCAGTCTGTAGCAAAGTGGCCTGGTTTGCCACATTTAAAGCAGCCATCTTTAGGCTCTTCCTTCCTTTGCTCTTCAACCCTCTGCAAGGGCTTCTGTTCCTTCTCTCTTTTCTCATATCTCTCTCCTTCTGTGAAGTTTCTTCGATTGAAACTTTTGAACTATTTCCTCTCTCCACCCTTTCTAAACTCTCTAGTAATCAAGGCAAGAGTTTTCATCATCTCCTTCATGGAGACTTCTTCCTCAGAGCTGTCATCACTTTCTGCAATCAATACCTTCTTCTTCTTCTCTAGTTCTGCCCAAATGTCCATGGACAGTTGACAATGATCGATGCACATGAAGATGTCATTAGGTATAGCCATAATTGACAATCGTTTGCATTTACTTCCCAACTCGACCATAATTTTGTCCTCATCGCTCCAATTCGCCTTAGAACGTGGTTCATAGTGCTCGGGAATTTCTGGTGTTGTTCCAGTTGCTGGAACTCTAGGAATTAAATTCATGGGAACATAGGGAGGATTATAAAGAAACTCACAGATCCTGTCATGAATACCTTCCAGAAAATTTACCATTCGCACTTTCCATTGTGGGTACTCCTCACGTATGAGCGTGGGAGGTTTAGATTGCGAACCAGTGCTCAAAAAAGAAGTATTGGCTAGATTCGCCATTGATAGAAGAAGAAAAGTAGGAATAAGAAGAAACTGATGAAGTAGTGAAGAACAGGGTAACCTGATGAAGAAGACTGGTGTTCTTGAGCGTATGAAGATTAATACGAAGAACAGAATAAATCAAATTAGAATTTGATTCCTGCTCTGATACCAATTGATAGGATCGATTAACTCAGTTTTGGATATTAATCAAATACTCTGGATGATCTTTAAACATTAATAGTGCAGCGGAAAAAATAAGAACAAACAGAGCAAATAATCAATGAAGAACACAATTGATGAAATAAGAACAATGAGAGAGTAGCTTCAAATGATTTTCAATTGATTGAAAAAGTTTACAATACGATATGGAAGCACACTGAATTACAAAGGCCTACGCTGCTATTTATACTCGTTCCTAACGGCTTTTCTGACATGACCTAGACGTACAAATTCATCTAAGTCGTTCAAATAAAGTAGATTACAAACATAGTCACGTGATAAGCAGGAGCAGCTAATTAACCTAAGTAAAACAGTAAAGAAGTTCTTCACAGAAGATAAAGCTGCAGACCCTCTGTGAGCCATCCCAGAGGCTCTGCTGGATGTGACTTGAGAGCACTTGATTCTAGAGGATCATCTTCCAGAACCTCTGTGATAGACAACAGAGGTTATGTCATCTTTGACTTGTACGCTTTGATTACAGAGGACTAGTTTCCAGAACCTCTGTGATAGACAACAGAGGTTCTGTCACTCTAGACTTGTACGATTGAACATCTTCTGTTGTATGTCCTCTGTGGTCTTCTGTGGTGGAACCTCTTCTGTCAACACTTGCAGTATTTAGTTTTTCCATACTTTTACATTAAATGAAATGAGAGCTAACAAGATGGTACGTGAAAAAGTATGTGTATGTATGCATGAATTTTATATGCCTACATGAAAAGGGTAATATGCATGAATATGATTCAATATGTACATATTTGTGTATGAATATCCATGCATGCATAAATGGTTTTGGATGTATGCATGCATATGGGGGGAGTTATGGCCGACTTTCCTAAAAAAAAAAGTATAAATACAGGATTTTGGGTATGAGGCAAGGTTTCTTGCCTCATTTGGAATTTTGGGGGAATTAGAGAGAAGTGTCATCCGGATAATCATCTTGGTATTGTATCAATCATCTTCTTCAAAATATAGGTATTTTTGCATAAGAGGTGAGTGATTTCTAAACCTCTTTTAATTTTTGTTATTGGTTTTGATACGAACTAATTATTATTTTGAATAAACATATTGATTTGAGTTATGAAGTTTACCGGACTTGGTTATAAATCGGATACGTGTTGTCCGGATTTGTTATAAACCGGACATGGTATTGTTCGATTTAAGAAGAAATCGATCATAGTATTGATCGGATTAACAAGTCGATGGAATTCTATTTTGTAAACCGGATAAATATTTAAACGGAAAAGTAGGAATACGATCAAGGGTTGTTCGGTTTAGTCATAAATCGATCAAGGGTTGTTCGGTTTAGTTATAAATTGATCAAATGTTACCCGACGTAGTATAATTTGATTGTATTTTAATCGGACAAGTGTATGTTGTCCAGATTTGTAAATCGGACAAAGGGACTTGTATTGTCTAGATAACCTGTCCGGATAGTCTATCCGGATGATCATTCTTGGTATAAAAATTTACAAGTGTTGGAATCTTAGGAATTTTCACAATTTAATAATTATTATTGGGTTTAAATATGTTATTGTGAAAAGGGGTATTTTATATCCTTTAAAATGAGAAGATATGTTTCTACCAAGCGTGGTGATGTAAGTCTGTTTTTGTATGAAACTATATTTTGGGAAATGTTTCTACCAAGCGTGGTGACGTAAGTCTGTTTTGGTATGAAACTATATTTTGGAAAATGTTCCTACCAAGCCTGGTGACGTAAGTCTGTTTTGGTATGGAACATGATTTTTGGGAATGTTTCTACCAAGCTTGGTGATGCATGTATGTTTTGGTATGAAACCTCTTTTAAGAAGTAGTTCCCGCAGACGTGGTGACATTTGTCTATTCTTACTTGGAACTGGGTAATGGGTACTTTCAGATATGGTGACTTATGTTTGTTCTGGTAAGTAGTCCTGTTTTGGTGGCATATCAAGGAGAGGTGGACCTTGGAATTAGGAAGGCATTGTCATATGTGGATATTACTATAACTCTTATTATTATTACTAATTAGATTTAATAACTTTGAATCATCATTTCTTTGTGACTTGATGAATCAGAGAAATTATTCTTGTTAGAAATAATAATTTAGATGTTATTGAGAAGGGGAAAATGGTTTGTCTAAAAGCCATTTATTGCCTACAACTTTCTATTAAATATTGTAATACATACAGAGGAGTTCTGATCTTTTGAACTAGAGAGGCTCTGGCCCTTTGAGTCAGAGGGGCTATGGCCCATAGTGTATAATTCCATTTTGGAATATTGGATCTTTGAATGAGTGCATTTGCATCAAGAACTGATATTAATAAGTTGATCTTATTATTCATCAAATTGAAAACTGCATTATTTGGCTGAAATGCAAATATTTCTGGGCAAAGTTATTTTATCATATTTTGGTATTTATCACCTTGCATATGCAAAAAAAAAAAAATGGATTTACTCACTAGACCCTTCTGGTCTAACCCTCATTTTATGTTTTAAAATTATGCAATGCAGGAACTGCGGGGTCCAGGAATATTAAGGGGAAAGGGAAAATGTGATTATTTTCCTTCCCTGATATCTGCTTTTGAAGATCTGCATGAGATTGCTTGTTTTGGAAGATACATGTTATTTTACATCTGATAGTACATGATTTTATTTTGGAATTTTTCATATGTAGATTTTGTACATATAAGAATCCTTGTACTACTGGGACCATTGTGGTATAATCTGTATTTCTATGCAAATATGTGTTATATGCAAATGTGGTGTTTGGGGGGGGGGGTGTTATAGTACAATAAAAGTATTTTGGAATTTTTGGACAATGTATTCAGTATGGTAGATTCTTGTACTTTGGGACCTGAATTGTGTATAAACTTGTATTTCTTATAAATAAAGTATGTGTTACATGCAATGTGGTATGGGGTGTTACAGAAAGTCGTATCAGAGCCCGAGTTTAAGGGATTTAGGTATTTAAAGCATGATACCTAGACTTAAACTATTTCATTGCATGTTAGGGGTCCCAGACATATTTAGCACCTTGGAAATAAATATGATGAGTCAAAAGAACAGTGTGTAAGGGAAATTTCAATTACATCTCATAAGTGTAATTATGAATTTACAGGTAGATATATGGACTTGAATACTTTTCTATATTTGGGAATATGAATACGTGATCAATAACATTGAAGTCTGCAGATGTCTACCCGAACAGGGAGATCTGAGAGAATTGCTCATCATAAGTTTGAAGAAAGAGAGGAATCACCCGTTAATCTTCCAACGAGTACTTCTGGTAATAGAGGTCGGGGAAGAACAAGGGGAAGAGGCAGAGGAAGAAGCCACACACAGGGAAGGGGTCAGGCTGAGGCATATTCTGAACATGAAGAATCCGACTCTGGGAATGTTCAGAAGGAACAGGTGCCACACCCAGAATACATAACAAGGGACATGCTGGCAGAGGAAATGTGAATGTTTAGGGAAACCTTGATATCTATCATGGGAATACTGGCCAGGGTTTAAACGGAAAGAGTGGAGATGCATGATAGATGTCATGGGATTCTTCATGTTCAGAATGTGCCTCAGTCTGACCCCTTGCCTGTGTCTGATTTCTTCCTCTACCTCTTCCCCTTGCTCTTCCCCAACCTCTATTCCTAGAAGTATTCATTGAAAGATTAACGGGTGATTCCTCTCTTTCTTTAGACTCACGACGAGCAATTCTCGCAGATCTCCGCATTCGGCTAAGACATCTGCAGACCTCACCTCCCTCATCATCATATATGTAACAGTTTCATTGGAATAGGCCTCTCTGTAGCATATCCTTCTTTGTTAAAAGTTGGTTTGTAGTGCATAAGCATATTCACCTTGTTCGCAAGAAGATTTGCCACATCAATATTGTTTTCGTCAATGATGGGTCTTAGAAGAAGACCCAGAGAACGAGGAAAACAGGAGTGCTGGCAAGTCCTTTCCCTTTGCCACCTCCTGGCACTTCTTTGCAATAGCAACCTTGAACTCCGTGTATAGGATCAATGAGTAGCCCAACGAGAGGTCAACAAAAATCCCGTACATGATTTGAAGAATATTGGTTGAACACATGTCGAGACTTCCAATTTTCCCTGTCAAGGAGCAGTTCACCAATACGAACAATGTGTTCCACATTGGTGGCAGGTACTGTCGTCGATATTAAGAAGGTTATTGAATCGCCTTGTTGTACCCCCAAGAAATTCAAGAAAGTCACCAGTTCATCCCCAGATGGGAGAGGGCCATACTCATTCAACCCAAGATCCGTCTTGGTTGGAATCTGTAGAACACTTGAAAATAGGGACCTGTAGATCCTAAGAGTAATGTACTCTGTTGGAACCCAGATACTCTTAATTGATAGAAATACAGTTTGTGTAAAGTAGGAATTCAAAACATCAATGTATTTCAGATGACTAAACTGAATATTCAAAGATGAATGTAAAACAGTCAATAATACTTTAAATAACCAAATGCTTTTTTGATAAAGATGAACAATTGAAGAACAAAATAATCTCAAAGAAATACGCGTATAGTATAAGTCGGCTTCTTCAGGTACTTTGAACCTAAGGCAGAAGCCTCCTTATATACCCCTAGGTCTAACAAACTATGCTATAAAAAAGGTGTGGAACTCTGAGCTGACTAGTTTGCATCCTTATCTTTGACTTCCCTTGAATAGCGGAGCAGACTTGGTCAAGTCACCTTGAATCTGTTAGACGCTTTCGAGAATGTCTGAGCTAACATGCGCGCGTTCTGTGGAGAAGGTATCCAGAAGCTCTGCATGAACATACAGAGGCTCTGCATGTACTTTGCAGAGGCTCTGCATATGCAGAAGCTCTGCATGTACTATGCAGAGGCTCTCGGTCTTGGAGTTGTTGCTTTAAGTCAAGCGCTTATGCTTTTTGGCGCACAAGGCTTGAGCGTTCACGGAGATAGAGTGTGGGCTCTATATGAATGGAACCTTCACTCTGAGTAAGAGCTCTGGTCCTTGATCTTCTGCATGCGAGCTCTTAGCTAGAAAACTTCTATAGACTAAGTCCTATTGACTAGAGCAAGACACTTCTTACTTACACTTTCACAAGTTGGGGTCTAACATTCTACCGCTAAGTGTAAATAAAAAGGACTCTTACTTGATTTACAAAACAGAAGTCAAATCAAAGACAGATGTTAAAAGGAACCTCTGGTTTACATTAACCATCTAATGAAGTACAGTACGATTGAAATGGAAATTACATTGAATAAAAAATAAAGGAGTACTTACAAAAGATAAGAGGTCTAAACATTTTGAAGACTAACGAACTTCCTAAGAAGTTCACGAAACTCAAGCATATTTTGAATCGACCTTACGATAATTTTAGCTCGCTCATTGGTTCCAGGGGAGTTGTCTCTTATGTATTGCAGAGTAGAGTTGGAGTACTTGTAATTCTGGTTGTCTCGAGAGAAGATCTTCTGTTTATGCTCGTTTCGAAACACCACTCCCACTTCTGGTTCCACCAAAACCGTCCAGGAGGGGATGTTGTTGATGCCCTGCAAATCTTCATTTGGAGAAGCGACTGTCAGTTGATCCACTCCTAGATCCATAGCTAGTTGGAAGTCGAACTTGCTTCTGAAGTCAAGCAGGTCTGTCATTGTTTGGCGAACGACAGAGTTGGCAACATCATATTTGACTCCCTTGTCCTTCTTGTGATATGTGAAGTAAAACAGATTTAGAAGATCCCACGGATTCAGATTAATGAGGTCACAATATGTCAACCTACAGATTCGTCCGCGAGACCTCTCTACTGTGTACTCGTAGAACACAATTTGATAATGCGTGAAAGTGCTCCTTTTTATGTCAACGACTTGCTTTATCCCATCAGCAAAGTGGACTGCAGTGATGGGCTCGGTGTAGCGATTTAGGAATCTCTGCCTGATGTGCTCTTGAACCATAGGATGAAGACTGACCTTCAGGACCGGTGTCTCTTCTCTTAGGTTGTAGAGGAAATGGTAGATCGCCTTGATGTCTGCCTTGTTCATGATGGGTTTGTCGAGGGGTGTTGGCGTGAACATGGCATCCATACTTGCTTTGATCCTTTGGACACGATCAGAAGGATACATCCGTTTTTGCCCACTGGTTATGCCTTATGAGTCCGCTCTGTTTAGCTTGACAGGTATCTCCTGCCTCATAGCAGTAGTGACAACCCTGGTCCCTTAAGCAGGGACCCTAGCTCTGTTGGTTTTTGGATTTGGTAGAGGAGCAGCAATATTGACTTCTTCTAGGGGAATGGCAATTGGAATGTGCAATAGTGACGGATCAGCCACATTCACAGCTACCACCTCTTCTTCTTGTTGTGCTGTGGTTGAAGGAGCAGTCATATCCATTGCGTACTCTGTTGATGAGGACAGAGCCAGATCAGAATCAGACGATCCATAGACAGATAAGAGATCTATAACCTCTGTGCTCTTTTGTAGCCCAGTTGGCTTTGACTGTGACGCCATGGGCATTTTCCCTTTACGAAGCACCTCTGCATTGTCTGGCGCGGATTGGCTCTGTGCCCTTTGCCTTGAAGAATATTGAGCTGATGGCGTGGGGCAGAGGACGTTGGTGCAGGGGGGCAACCTTAGGTATTGTACTTGGAACGGCTGTAGGATAGTTCTCTCCCTCTTGATGATTTTGAGGATCAGACACGTCTGGGTCCTCATCATCGTCAAGTCGCCTCTTCTTCGATGGTTCTGCACAAGGAGATGGATCCCTTTGTCGCTTTGGCCTCTTGTCCTCTGCTCGAGGCATCGACTTGATCCTCTTGTGAATTACTTTGAGGAGTTCATCGACTATGCTCCCAACCTTTTGCATTTCATCGTCCGAGCGGTAATTGAATCTGGCCAGAGTATTGTTGATGGCCTTCGGTGCGGCTGTGGCTTTGCTATTGAAGTTTGAAGTTAAGTCTTCCATCTTCGGTAGAAGTTTGTCACCCAGAGCATGCATCGCGCTCTGTGTGGCATAATCCACAGGTACACTCAGAGGAATGAGGGACTAGTGCCATGAGATGTGGACGCCTCAACCCTCTGTAATGATGCAATGACCTGTTGTAAGGTCTCTGCATTGCGTGTTGTCAATTTCACAAGTGTGTTGATACAAGAAGCATTCGTCGAAGACTAAACTCTTAATACTGCCAAGGATGTCCGTATCTCATCCAAAGCAGGTGCAGAAGGAGACGACTCTACACAGGCCATGATGAGTTTTAGCTCTTCCAAGGAGCACCGCATAGAGGTGAAAAGGGAATGGAACTCTTCCCTAGTGTCATATGCAGGTGGTGTAACCTCTGGCTCAACACATGGGCCAGATTGAGTCCCCGTTCCAGTGACGCCTTCATTCACGACTTGATTGACGTTAGTCGTGGAAGGGCTTCCAGAGGTTCCTTGTGGTTCTCCTTGAGGAGAATTCACTACCTCTATTCTGTCAGGAAGAGTACCCAAGGCTGGTTCAGAGCTTGCCAGAGGGATCTCCATGAGTGGACAAAGAGACCGGTCGAGAGTCTCCAAGCCATGTTCACCTATTCCTTGCCCTAAACAAGGTTGGGAAACTACATGTGAAGAGGAAACAAATTCCACTGTATGGGAAAGTGGTGTGATATGGGGAGACATATCACTTATGTTTTCAAAGGTTGCACCATTTTGAGAGGGTGTTCCTTGTGCTAAGGCTTCCCTTTGGCTGATATAACCAGAGGCAGATGCGACTTCTGTTTGGATAGGCTGGCTAGGGTTCGAGGTGTGCACCGCTGTTTCAATGACTCTTGTATCTTGACCACCGGAGTCAAATGATTCGTTTGAACTGGGAGTTGGGGTTGTAAATCGAGTGTGCCTATTTAGCCTAGGCTGCTCTGGCTCGCCCTGTGGCAGAGCAGCTGCTGCACCTCCTCCCTCTTCTTCCTCTTCTTCCTCACTCTTTTCTTCTTCACTCTCTTCTTCTGTACTTTCTTCTTCTTCCTCCTCACTTTCCTCACTTGTGTAAGACCTTGCAACATCGTCGTAGTGCTCTTGTTCATCCCCTTGGTTTGGACTAGAGAAGTGAGCCAAGGTTTGACGAGCTTCTTCCTCTGCTTTGTTTGGTGAGCTTTTTCTGCTCGCTCCTCCTCTGCTCTAGCACGAGCAAGCTCAGCCAATCTCTATTGCTGCTCGCTCGGCTTCTTCCTTTTTCTCTCTCTCTCTCTCTCTAATTTCTTTTTCTTTGCCTCATCTTGTTTGCGTTGTTTTTTCCCTCTCTTGCTCTACTGGCACCCTTTCTTCCTCTGCTCTCATCCTCTCTTCACCTTCTTTCACCGTTTCTCCCTCTACTTGAGGCCATAATGTGTCCTCAGTCCTCTCTTCTTCATCGGCTATTCCTATGCATAAATGGGTTCGAGACACTGGTTCTAGTGTCTCGCGTATACGTCTGTACGCTCTTCTAATCTCCTTGGACTTCATATAACTCATGAGCCTCTTTGGAATAGGCCTCTCTGCTTCATAACCCTCCTTGTTCACTGTAGGCCTGGATTGAGTGAGCACGTTCACCTTGTGAACAGGTAGACGGCCCACATCAATGTTGTTGTCATCGAGAGCAGGTCTTAGGAGAAGACCCAAGAATCGTTGAAACAACAGAGACGGCAACTGTCTTCTTTTGGCCATTTCTTGACACTTCTTGGCCACAACAGCGTTAAACTATGTGAAAAGTATCAAGGAGTAGTCGAGAGATATGTCAAAGAAGATTCCGTAGACGATTTGAAGAACATTTGTTGAGCACATGTCGAGGCTCTCTATCTTCCCTGTCAGCGGTCTGTTGACCAATGTGAAAAGTGTGTTCCACATTGGTGGTAGGTATTGACGGCGATACTGTGACGGGTATTGGATGGCCTTGTTGTACCCCAAAAACTTCAAAAAGGCCGCTATCTCATCCCGAGATGGGAGAGGGGCGTACTCAGAAAGCTGTAAGTCGGTTTTCGTTGGGATTTCAAGAACCCACGAAAACATGGATCTTGAAATTTTAACAATAACAAATTGCTTGGCAGCAGAGTCATAGAAATTGCCAATGATTCCTCTTTGAGATTCAGTTATGACACAGGATTGCTAGTATTCTTGGATAAACCTTTCAGGGACAAGGTCATCCATATTTGTCAAGGCGGGGTTTAAGAAGTGATTTCGGAGGATATTGATGATGGGATGGTATTTGGTGTCGAAGTTTTCAAGTTGGAGGTGAAGGGCATGGTTTTTGGGTTTGATAGGAAGAGAAACCAGGTTTTGACTGGTATCCTCCACAGTTTTGTGGGTTGTGTTATGGGTTTGGGAGTTTCCAGATTCTGAGGAAGACATGGTTGCTGGCTTTTTTGGAAGAAATAAGGGTTTACAGAAAGTTAGGGTTTCAAGAATCAATTCTTGAATCGAATCGAGGGTTTGAGAAAAGGGTTTATGGGACTTACTTGACAGATAGGATGAATCGTTTGATGACTGAACAGAAATCCGAGCATTGGTTTGAGAGCTTGAAAGTTTAACAATGGCGGTTGAAGGTTGAAGACGACGGGAGTTCTTGAAAATCTTTGTAAGCGTAAAAGATTAATTTGGGAGTAAAAATCGGTTTAGATAGAAAAAAAAAAACTTGAGTGTTTAGCTCCCCAAATGACAGGTAAAAAATTGTACCGGTTTTTCGCAGCCTGTGGGGGCGCGCCACGTGGATTGCCAGCTGCAAGTGGCGCCTCCCACGTTTGAAAAATTATATTCACAGGCGGTGACGCTTCGTAGATGACATCTTTGAATAAAAAAAAAAAAACGTACGTCTTCGTAATAAAATAATATATCTTGATTTTCAAAAGAATTACCAAGAGTAAATACTCTGGTTAGAGAGAAATATAGGTTTTGTAAAGAACCAGAGTACTAGAGACAGAGAAAGAGAACATACCTTAGGATCTCATACAGAGACTTGTAATTGGACTATACATGTCCTCTGTAGAAAACTTACTATGTTTAGAGGCAGAGGCTTTGTATAGTACAGACAGAGGCTCTGTCCTATAATCATGAAAAGTTTTGAAGCCGAGGCTCTTTATAGTACATACAGAGGCTCTGTGTGACATGATCTGTTGCTCCCCCTTGACTTCAGCTCTTATTATCTGCTCCCCCTTGAACTATGTTTGGATCATTTGTGATAAGTATGGCATATGCATAAGAATCAAGGTACAGAGGCTCTGTATGTACTATATAGAGGCTCTATATCACAAAAGAACTAGGACTTGAGTAAGAGGCTCTGCATGTACTATGCAGAGGCTCTGTCTCATGGACCAAAACTATAAACAACAAAACAGAAGTATGCGTAAAGGGATGTGGAGGCTCTGTATAGTGCATACAGAGGCTCTAGCTTAGTTGGAAAGATTCAGCATACCCAACTTGCTAACCAGAAAGTTAAACCTCTTTTCATCAAGGGGTTTTGTAAATATGTGAGCAAGTTGTAAATCTGTACTAACAAAAAACATTTCAATCGTATCTTTTCTACATGTTCCTTGATGAAATGATATCGAACATCGATGTGCTTTGTTTTTTAGTGTTGCACAAGATTGGATGTGATTGCGATAGCACTTTCTGAGTCGCACAGAATTGGAATCTTCTCAAACTCTACGCCATAGTCTTTCAGTTGAGTCTTCATCCATATCACTTGGGAACAGAAACTGGCTGCAGCTACATACTCTGCTTCAGCGGTGGTAGTAGAGAGGCAGTTCTGCTTCTTCGAGGTCTAGCTTATGAGCTTGTCCCCAGGTAATTAGCAGCTCCCTGATGTACTCTTTCGATCAAGTTTACAACCTGCATGATCAGAATTTATGTACGGAATAAGATCAAAAACAGAATACTTTGGATACCAAAGACCCAAAAATTGAGTCCCTTTAAGGTGTCTAAAGATTCTTTTTACAGCCGAAAGGTGAGATTCCTTTAGATTTGCTTCAAAAGGCGCACAGAGACATGTGGCAAACATAATGTCTGGTCTACTAGCCATGAGGTATAGTAGTGATCCAATCATTCCATGGTAAGTCTTAACATCCACCGGTTTTCAGGATGGATCTGTGTCAAGCTTAGTTCCCGTAGCGATTGGTGTTCTCATGGTGGAAGAGTTATGGAGTTGATATTTTTTTAATATGTCGGAGACATACTTAGCTTCGCTAAAGAAAATACCGTCCTCCCTCTGTTTTACTTGCAAGCCGAGGAAGAAGGTCAATTCTCCCATCATGCTCATTTCAAACTCGCTATTCATCAACGTAGAGAACTTATCATAATGCCTCTAGTTTGTTGAACCAAAGATAATGTTGTCCACATATATCTGTACTAAGAGCATCTCACCTTTATACCTCTTAATAAACAAAGTAGTATCTATTTTACCTTTTTCAAAACCATTAGATAAGAGAAAAGACAAGAGATGTTCATACCAAGCTCGAGGTGCTTGTTTAAGTCCATACAGAGCTTTGTCTAACAAATAGACATACTCTGGATGTGTGGAGCTTTCAAACCCCAGAGGTTGTTGAACGTAGACTTCCTCCTTCACCTTACCATTCAAGAAGTCTGACTTATCGTCTATTTGATAGACTCGAAATCCCATATGTGCAGAGAAGGCTAAGAACAAGCGTATAGCTTCTAGCCTTGCTACTGGCGCAAAGGTCTCATCATAGTCTATGCCTTCTTCCTGGCAATAGACTTTTGCTACGAGTCTAGCTTTATTTCATACCACGATCCCATCCTCATCCTTCTTGTTCCTAAAAACCAACTTACAACCAATTGCAATTTTATCCTTTCGTAAAGGTACAACAGTCCATACCTTATTTCTCTCGAATTATTGGAGCTCTTCTTGCATGGCATCGACCCAACTAGGATCTTGTAGGGCTTCATGTACTTTCTTAGGCTCTACCATACTAAGGAAGTTTACGAATAAACATTCATTAGATGTGGCAGCCTGTCTCTTTACGTCACTTGAAGGTTCACCAATGATCTGGTGAAGAGGATGATCCTTTGTCCACTTTGTTCTTGGGACAGATACAAAAGTGGGGGACGTTTGATCACATTGCATGGGTATGTTTGGCATTAAGCTCGTTGATGGCGAAGAAGGTTCTGCTTGCTCCCCCTCGGATGATGGTACAGAGGAACCAGGTGCAGAGCCAGAGGTATTATGCTCTGGTTCTACGTGACTGAGCTCTGACGCAGAGCTTGTTTGCTCTGGTTGTGGATTGATATGATCTCCAGAGGAAGCAGAGGTGTGTGAAGGAGCAGAGTCAGATGTGCTTGTCGTTTGTGATCCTTCACTTTACACTCGCAGATGCATCTCTTGGTGCACGTATAGAGATGTCTTCGTCACCATAGAAGTCTTCAAATAGGAGCCTGAGTTCCAATTCCCTTGACTTCATTTGAGAATTGGAAGTCTGCTTGTTAAGCTCGAGTCCAGAGCTAAGGTACTCTAAAGTCATTTCTTCTTTATCGTAGAATGAGACGTTGATGCTCTCCATGACTGTCTTGGTTCGTTGATTGAAGATACTGTATGCCTTGGCTTTTGTTCCATAACCAAGGAACTTGCTAAACCCCATAATTCATAATGTAAAAAGTAATGAAAAACAATAAGTGATGAAGAACCAGAAGACCGATGAAGACATCAAGGCAGAAACGGCTAAGTCTGGAGCACAACCAGAGAACCGATGGACGACCAAGGATGCGATGGAAAGAGCATCTCCATCGAACCTCTGGTCAACTATACTTAGAGTATTTTCCAGCAATTCATCCTGAAGCATGCGATGAAGACTTAAAGATAGGGATGATTCATCACACCATGAATGACTTCTGGACACAACAATTCAGAACTCGGACTTCAAAGAAGAGCATCTGATTCATCACTTGGCAAACCCAATGATTCAGAGCTAGCTCAATTATTTGAAGACATCTTCGATGAAGAAGTAATCTCTGGAAATGTGCCTACTGCAAAATCTAACTCCAGAATCGATGAAAATCATGAAGTCTCCAATGCTAAAGGTACAACTCTTACAGAAACTCATGTTACTTCATCATGTACTTCTTCTATGTCTTCAGATCACGATCAAGATCTAGAATCTAACTCTGGAGATGATCTCGTCGAGGGGGAGCAAGCAGTTCCATCAGTCGATAATGAGCTGCATCCTGTTGCTCCAGAACCTCAATCAAGCATCAAGTGGACAAAAGATCACCCACACCACCAAATCAWTGGTGATCCAACCTCTGGTGTCAAGACGAGATCTGCCACAGCAAATGAATGCCTCTTCGCCAACTTTCTGAGCATGATAGAACCGAAGAAGATTTCATAAGCCGTACAAGATCCAAACTGGATAGATGCAATGTAAGAAGAATTACTCCAGTTTGAACGAAACAAGGTATGGTCCCTTATACCCCTACCCAAAGGGAAGACGACCATAGGCACCAAGTGGGTCTTCCGGAACAAGAAGGACAAAGATGGCATCATAATAAGGAACAAAGCCAGGCTTGTTGCCAAAGGCTGCCGCCAGGAAGAAGCGATTGATTATGATGAAACATTCGCTCCTGTTGCAAGACTTGAAGCCATCAGAATGTTCCTAGCCTACGCCGCTCACAAAGGCTTTAAGGTCTATCAGATGGATGTCAAGTATGCCATCCTCAACGGCAAACTTCAAGAAGAAGTCTACGTGCAGCAGCCATTTGGGTTCGAAGATCCACAACATCCACACTATGTCTACTTTCTAGATAAAGCCCTCGATGGGATGAAGCAAGCACCCAGGGCCTGGTATGAAACTCTATCCACCTTTCTCATCAACAACGGTTTCGAAAAAGGTACAATCGATACAACGCTCTTTTTCGAAAAGCAAAAAGGTGACATCTTACTTATTCAAATATATGTGGATGACATCATATATGGTTCTACAAATACAAAACATTGCGAAAAATTCTCAGAGTTGATGAAAAGTAAAATTGAGATGAGTATGATGGGAGAACTAAACTTCTTCCTTGGCCTTCAAATCAAACAAACTTCAGAAGGAATTTTCATCAATCAGTCGAAATATGTGACTGACCTTCTGAAGACATACTCTCTCTCAAATTCATCATCGATGAGAACACCTATGGCTACAGGAGCTAAGCTTTTTGCTGATCCATCAGGCAAACCTATGGATGTAACAACCTACAGAGGCATGATTGGATCACTCCTATGTCTAACTGCTAGTAGACCAGATATAATGTTTGCCACATGTCTTTGGGCAAGATATCAGTCAAATCTTAAAGAATCGCATCTCTCAGCAGTCAAGAGGATCTTTCAATACCTTAAGGGAACCCCATCCTTGGGTCTCTGGTATCCAAAGAACTCTGGCTTTGATCTAATAGCCTACACAGATGCAGATCATGCAGGTTGCAAGCTTGACAGAAAGAGCACGTCTGGAAGTTCCATAAAACAAAATTGTGTGTCAACATCCACAATAGAAGCAGAGTATGTTGCTGCTGCTAGTTGTTGTTCACAAGTTCTCTGGATGAAGACTCAGCTTAAGGACTATGGTTTCCAATAAGACAAAATCCCTATCCTCTATGACTCCAAGAGTGCCATAGCAATCTCTGCAAATCCAGTGCAGCATTCCAAGACCAAGCACATCGATGTGAGGTACCATTTTCTGAAAGACAATGTTGAAAAAGGTAATATAGAAATGTCTTTTGTTCCAACTGAGATTCAACTTGCTGACATTTTCACAAAACCTCTTGATGAGAAAAGATTTTTATACCTAGTCAGCAAGATGGGTATGCTGAATCTCACCACATAAAGGCACTCATTAGCTTATAACGAAAGATCTTCAATATCTCATGGTTATGCGCATAAGTGATATATCAAATTTTAGCCAGAAACTCCAAGTATCCTAAACCAGCGCCTCTGGTCATAAAGACCAGAGCCTCTGGCTATTTAGACTTACTATGAACAATTTTTGGCAAACAATCTCAATCACCTTTGGCACCAGAACCCCTCTGGGCCAAAACAAATACTTAGTAATTTCTACCAAGTATTCTGTTACTCACCAGAGCCTCTGGAATCTAATTCTTTGAGTCCGCATCCAAGTGTCTCAACTTGGACTTAAGCATTCATTCATTTCATCTCCTTTTTCATATTTCATTCATTTGCCTTCATAACCAGAGCCTCTGGTTCTAAAGATCAAAGCCTCTGGATTCACAACCTTTAGAACCAGAGCTCCTCTGGTCTCAAAGGATCATCCATCATAGTCTTTCACATACACTTCACCATTTTCCATCTCTCATTTTCTTTGCTTCACAACTAGAGCCTCTGGTTCTAAAGACCAGAGCCTCTGGCTTTGCTCTCTTAGGAACCAGAGCTCCTCTGGTCTCAAAGACCGTTTCTCCACTTCCATTTAACCACCTTTCATACTTTCATCATCCTTCACAACCAGAGCCTCTGGTATCCCTAATTCCTCTTTATTATTTGTTTGATGGGGAGTCATTGAAAACTTCAAAATCCTTACTCATGCATCATTTGAGGGGGAGCAACAACTTCAACTTCACATTCCTTCTATGCATTTTTCATCCAGATCCTCTGGTTCTACTATCCAGAGCCTCTGGCCACCTAAATGCTACATATGTACTTAACCAGAGGTCCTCTGGTTCTATACACTGGATTATCAATGGTCATCTAGAGCCTCTGATTTGTTAACCAAGGCTTCTAAATCATGTAATCCAACATTACATCCATGAACTCCTTCATCGATGTTAAACCAAAGCCCCTCTGGTTCCTCACCCAATGGTTCATGACCAACCAGAGCTCCTCTGGTTGCATGAAAATAATTTTCATACAAAAACTTATCTTAATTGAAAATCATTTGCAAGATTATACAAAATTGCAGCTTTTGTGACTAAAAACTATACAACATTGGTTTTTAAAAGACAAGAACTTCGTAATTAGTATTAATCTTACAATTATATGAGATTTTAAATTATTTTTGGGAAACGACTTCATCAAGATATCATTTGGAATAAAATCTTTATTTAAAAAAAATTCACTACGTCATACCATCACGCGCCTGACAACCTACAGGTTGTTCCCCATGAGCCGTTTCAATTTCCCCCCTTCCCTAACCCCCTCTTGACACGTGTCATCTAACATTAATGGCACGTACTATCAAGACGGCTCATATTCTTCAAATCATATCACAAATTCCTAAACCACCAAAAATTTTCATGATTATTATATTTTAATAATCAAGAAATCGTTTCCCTTCCACCCCTCCATCCCCCCCACACCCCACTCCCTCACCAAATTCCCTCCTATAAATACCTTTCTTCCTCATCCATATTCTCTTTACGCTTCTATAAAACCTGCAACTATATTCCGACGAACAACAAACCAGCAACTTCCTCAAATCGGCAACAATGGCCTCCTCCGCCTCCCATGAATCAAACAACAATGATAGTCGTGTACAATCCACGTGCGCCGACAGCCGCACTCTTGTCTTCTTACCTATGAAACCCAACAACCACGCTATCGAACTACGCAACACACTCTTTGACGACCGCTTTGCAGTTATGATTAAGTTTTTCAAGAACTGCATCCTTCTTCCTGCCCTCACTCTTGTCGACAATGGCGTACCATTAAAGTACGTCCAGCAATACTGGCAAACCTTTGAGTTTCACTATAACAACCCACAATTTCCACCAGACAGATAATCCACATCATCATAATTATAACACAAAATGTAACATTGTTTACAAAATACGGACTAACAAAAACTTTCTTTACTACATTTATGAGTAAACAAATGTCATCAACATTAAACTTTTCCCTTTCCTTTATCCTGCGAGGTATGATGACCTGCAAAACCGGTTAGTCCAACAACTAGGCGTTAGACCCAAAAGGTCTTGTGAGTGCATAAATCTCAAACAAATATCAAACTTTCTAAACAATCAGTTCAAAATCAAACCTGATCAGATACATATACTTATTTATCTCTCTCGCGGTTACACCGCCATAACATCTCTCTCGCGGTTACACCGCCACTACATCTCTCTCACGGCTACACCGCCACTACATCTCTCTCGCGGTTACACCGCCATTACTTCTCTCTCGCGGTTACACCGCCATTACATCTCTATTACATCTCTCTCGCGGTTACACCGCCATTACATCTCTCGCGCGGTTACATCGCCATTACATGTCTATTATATCTCTCTCGCGGTTACACCGCCATTACATCTCTCTCGCGATTACACCGCCATTTCATCTCTCTCGCGGTTACACCGCCATTACATCTCTCTCGC
>NW_020202538.1:19745-31875 GCF_001531365.2 Cynara cardunculus var. scolymus
CGGTTACACCGCCATTACATCTCTATTACATCTCTCTCGCGGTTGCACTGCCATTACATCTCTCTCGCGGTTACACCGCCATTTCATCTCTCTCGCGGTTACACCGCCATTACATCTCAAAAGTTTAACACATTAGCCGGATTTGAAGTCCGGTCAACCTTGTCCGGATATGAAATCCGGACAAACACTTGGAATATCAAGAGGGTTATATCATCTCCGGTCAACAATCTGGACAACACCTTGTATAAGCTTTGTCCGGTTAACACTTAGAATTAAGTCAATATCTTTGTACGGATAACAAGTCTGGACAATACCCCACTCACAACTTAACCGATTTAAAACAATCGGGACAATACATCGCCCAACCTTTGACCGATTTAAAACAATCCGAACAATACATCGCCCAACCTTTGACTGATTTAGATGAGATCTGGTCATCTCTTGACCGGTTTAAGAAAAACTTTGGACACTCTTTGTCCGGTTTAACACTTAACTAAATATTTATGAAATACAGTTCATAAATAGCAGATTCTAACAATAAAAGATGTAATAACCAATACTTYAAARCAATATACACTCACCTTAAACAAAGAATCCTGATTCTGAATTCTCTTCTTCTTGTCTGCCAATTCGTATGATTCAAAAGGAAATCTTTCCTATTATAGAAAGTGTGTAAAAACCGTTCATCTAACTCAAACTTTCTATATATATAGTGCTAAGGGAATGTGGTGGACGACACATCCAGCCGACCTCCCCCCCTTTCTTTTTAAAATTACATCTCAAAATCTTCACATAAACATAACACACACACACACATTTATTTATATATCACCTAGCCACGGTATAATGGGGGACTTGGATGCCCCTAATGACATGATTTGCTCGATAAAAATATCATGGGCTAAGGTTTCTCGGGTTCTGTGCATTCCCACTCGACGAGAACTTGGAATTGCACAATACGACGAACCACCAACCACCGATGACATCCTCTGCTTCGTGAAGATGCTAGGTTACAATCGTGACCTATGCAATGTATCTGACTTCAAACACCAATTCTCCCGCCGATGTGGAATATGTTTTTCTCCATTCTCAACAGGGCCCTCACATGCAAACTGGGCTCATTTGACCAAGGGAACATAAACATCATGACTATCATGTATGGGCTGTTCTTCAACTTGAACCTCGACTACGCCTTCCTCATCTACAACGAGATTCATACGGCAGTACTCAAGAAATGTAAACTTCAAGCCGCTGGCAAGCCCCTTCCTGTGGTTGTCTTCCCTCGCTTCCTCGCCCTCTTCATTGGAGACGCAATGAGGAAGCATGGTCTACCAGCTGCGGATCCCTTCACCCCTATCCACAAGATGCATGGGCATCACCCAACCCTTGCAAAGGAGGGTTACACCATCAACCATCCACTCTCCAGGGCTATGCTCAATGTCATTCCATCGACATCTGAGATACGCCAAGCCTATGAATGCTCTATGCTGTCCCAGGAACCAAGGGCAACTACCCTAGAGCGATTAGAGCCGTCCCCCCCCCACCAAGCGAGGGAGCACCTGAGTCCTCTTCATCGGATGATGAAGAAGATGATGATGATGATGATGCTACTCATCGTGCCTCCCCGACCCTAGACATACACTTCCTCAACCCACTTCCCAAAGGGCAACCACAACCACTACCCCTGGCGATCAAAGCCAAAGGGGTATTGAAATAGGACGACCCAGTCCAATCCCAACCCCAGCCAGCCATCAAGAGGCCATTCTTCGGGCCTCTGGAGATGTATCAGCCGAGGAACCACATTTTCCATCACCCCTCTCTCAACAAAGAGGTGATGAAGACATAAGAGCCCCCTTCACCTCAGGGCTCGACACACCCCATCACACACACAGAAGCATGTGTTGCTTCTGATATTGAACCCCAAGATCGTTCAGAGCGATCTTCCCTTCATGCACCTCCCCCTTCGATATTTGATCTGTCGAAGGGGACACACATTCGCTTCACTTACTCGGCCTCTGAAGCCGAGGAAGAGGAAGCTGATGTAGCAACATCACGAGATAGCTCCTCTCTTGAGGGTTATCAAGGACATGATGGAAGTTCCTTTAGGCCTACCTTCTCATAAGGCCAAGAAGGCGCCTCAGGAGCAGAGGCACAACCTGCAGCATCTGTTGCTGCAGGGGTTACCCCACTTGCTGACCTGGTCACAAAAGCTGAGTTCCAAGCCTTTGTCGATACAGTGATACGGTCCTTGGAAGACCTTAAACTCATCATACAAGGGATTGTTGACAGCCAACCCTCCATCGATACCTCTGACCTCCAACAATCCCTTGTAATCCTCCAACACCACCTCACCCAAATCGAAACCCAAACCCAAACCAATACCACTCGCCTTCAAATGCTCCAACAAACCATCACCCAACATCACAACACCACATCCTCCCTTGCCACCCAACGAAACCAAACCCTCATCCAATCCATCGCCATCCTCACGGCCCAGGCAACTGAGGCTGATGAGAACCTAACCTATATCATCTCCCAACTACAAACCATCCTTTGAACCCTTCACTCACTACCCACAACCATCACCTCCTAAATTCCTCCTCAAGCCCCACCTCAATCCACCTCATCCATTGATACTACTGCCAACCTCACCAACCAAATGGCCTCCATACAAACCACCCTCACCTAACTACCCACCACTATCCTAGCCCAAATCCAACAGCCTACTCCTTCACCCCAACCACCCTCTGTAGGCCCATCCTTTGATGAAGCCTTCTCCTCATTCACCGCAGAGGTGAGAGACCTTATCATCAACCTTCCCATCCCTCCATAAACATCCACCACCACCTCCATACCACCACAAGCCTCATCCTCCTCCACTGACATCGCAACCAGAGCTGACCTAAGGGCTCTATCGAAGGCGCTAGTCTCATCTTTCAATGAGATTAGTGCCAAATTCGTTCATCGAGCCATCCATCCAACAAGGGTTCTCTCCTAGAACCTGGCCGATGAACAAAGGCGCACCACCTCTCTCGTCCAAACAATGGAGGCGAGTCGAAGACAAGAAGCCCTGATGGCGTATCTTACGTCCTTCAGGAAAGACAAGAAGAAGAAGAGGACAAGAGCTTCTTGCTCCAGCAGCCGCCAACGCAAAAGATCGAGACATGAAGACCAAGACCCCGATGATCAAGGTCTTGGACCTCATGAGGGGGAGACAGAGGCCGCGGCTGCAGAACAAACAAAATCCGTTCCACCACCACCTTCAACCGAAGGAACCCAAGCAAGGGAACCAGACGCTCTGCCCTCTGAAGATGTACATGTACATATTCCCTTCGGTGCAACCCCAAAGCCCATCGTGTTGAGCTCTTCAACCGATGAAGAACCTACTACCCCACCAACACAACTTAACCAACCTCTTTCTTCAACACCCACATCAAAGCTACCCTTAACGCCTTCACCAACACCTCGCACCACTTAACCCTTCACCTTATCCACACAACCAGAACCAATGATATCTCAACCTTCATCACCCCAACAACCACAAACCCCATCCGAATCCCATGCACCAAAAACCACCCAAGCCGAACCCAATGAACCCCAACCAACCCAACCTGAACAAACACCAACCTATACATAACCCCCAACCGTGCATGCAGATAGTCCCTCTTCATCGAGGCAACCCCCTCAGAGTGGTGGTAAAGACGATGGAAACCCTGGTGAACCACAGAGCCAAGAGCGATTTTGAAATTGCTCTTCGGCTAGGCATTGAAAGAATCTCCTGTGCCCCTCCAAACGAAGACTTCCAAGGCTTGCAGGAGAAAAGATCTGCCTCAATCCTAACTCAACCAGAACTTGGACTTGTTACAAGAATGAGTTTGGGGTTAAAAAGTTCTTTAGACTAACTGAGGCCTTCAAGCATTCATCGGATACACTTGAATGGTTTCAGAAAGTCATTCAAGAGAGACTAGGTAGACACTACGTGCCAAGAGAAGAAGGGAGTCGGCTCATTCACGAGATATCGACAGTCATCGGATATCGAAGACTGCTCATGCACTTTAGAGAAATATATTCAGGTAGCTCATGATGATTGTATTTCTGTTTTGCCTTAATGTCTTTCGATTCTAGTACTGTATGAATTTCATCATCCAATGAAAATTTGGAATATGATGTTTTTCTATTAGTTTAGTCTCTGTTCTTCATAAGTGTATCTAGATTAGTATATGTTTGTTATTTCATTACTTAGGGGAGAATGTTAAACCCCATAATTGATAATGTAAAAAGTTATGAAAAAAAAATAACTGATGAAGAACCAGAAGACCGATGAAGACATCAAGGCAGAAACGGCTAAGTCTGGAGCACAACCAGAGGACCGATGGACGACCAAGGATGCGATGGAAAGGGCATCTCCATCGAACCTCTGGTCAACTATACTTAGAGTATTTTCCAACAATTCATCCTGAAGCATGCGATGAAGACTTAAAGATAAGAATGATTCATCACACCATGAATGACAGCTGGAGATGATAAGTCAACTGCTAGACTTCGACTTTATCTTTGATATTAAAGCTTATCCATAGTTTAGATAAATGTTATCTGTTAATAAGAAGATTAGCTAAAATGTCTCACTAGATAGTTATCTTGGAATTAGCTTATCAGTATAAATAGGTGGTTAGGCCTATTGTAAAAAAAGAAGCTTTTCATTTTTATTATTTCATAAAGTGAAATCTTTTATACTCAAGATTATTCTTAATTGTCCTTACTTTCTTCTTGAGTGTTCATCACTTTATTCATCAAATCACTATAATTTGGTTATTATTAACTAGATTATTAGTGTTATTGAGAGATCTGGGATCAACAGAACTTGCCTTTATCTGCCTTCTTATCGAACTTGCCAAGGTGATCTCGATCATTTAGGATGAAGCATCTGCAACCAAAGACATGTAAAAATTTAACGTTAGGCTTTCTTTGGTTGATTAGTTCGTAAGGCGTCTTCAGGTGCCTCTTTACCACCGTTGCTCTAATTTGAATAACACAGGCAGCAGAGATTGCTTCTGCCTAAAAACGGATTGGAAGACCAGAGCTGGCTAGCATGGTTCATGCAGCTTCGACCATAGTTCTATTCTTTCTTTCTATGAAACCATTCTGTTGTGTTGTCCTTGCTGCAGAGAAGTTCTGAGTTATGCCCTCTGTGTCCAAGTACGCATCGATCTTGGCGTTCTTGAACTCTACTCCATTATCACTTCTCAGCTTCTGAATTTTGCTTTGTAGAAGTACTTGAATCTTGGTCATTAATTTGATTAGCAACTCTAGGACATCTGATTTCTGCCTTACAAACTCAATCCAAGTATATCTTGAGTATTCATCAATTAAGACTAAGATGTACTTCTTACCAGACAAGCTCTGCACAGAGATTGGACCACAAAGATCCACATGAAGCATATGCAAAGGTCTGACACAGGACATGTAATAATCAGTTTGATTATTTTATTTTAAGAATTTGTTATATGTATCTATTTATATTTTAAGGTAGGTATGATTTTGGGAGGAATTGGTGGAAAAAGGCGGTTACAACACTTGCTAGAAATAGCAAGTGCTTTTGAAAAGAAAAGTTTTTCTGCTTTTGGAAGAAAAACTATGAGAGAAAAGGCTATATAGAAGTTGCAGATAGTAGAAGCCAATTCGAATCAAAGGTGAGTGTTAAATGCTTTGAAGTATCAAATTGTTTGTATAACAATTTATTTGCCTTTTGTACTGGTTTATTATGATTCTTATATTTATTGTGCGGATTTACCTAAACTGGACAAGTAGGTTTCGGGGTTTTATCTTAACCGGACAAAGGGTGTCTGAATTTTCCTTAAACCGCCCAAGAGGTAGCCGGATATCTCCTTCAACAGCCTAAGAGGCGACCAGATTCTCTTTAAACCGCTCAAGTATCAACCGAATTTCCTTTAAAACGGCCAAGGGATGTCCGGAGTACCCTCTTTAAATCTAAGTGATTGTCCGGATTGGGTATCCGGATAATGATGACCGGACTTCAAATCCGGTTAAAGTTGTTTGAATTTCACTATCAGTTTTGGTTTGAAATTGTTAACCGCGAGAGAGATGTAATGGCGGTGTAACCGCGAGAGGAAAAAGAATCTATGATAAATATAGACAGAGTGCTTGTGTCTATGCAGGTTTGATCTTAACTATTAGTTTGAAATCTAAGTTATTTGTATGAGTTATGTACATTCACTAGACCTTTTGGGTCTAATGCTCAGTTGTTGGACTAACGTGTTTTGCAGGTCATCATACCTCGCAGGATAAAGGAAAGGGGAAAGTTTAAACGATAAAATTTAGTTGCTCATATATTAAAGAAAGTTTTTGTTACCCTATATTTTATAAACAATATTACCTTTTGTTAAATGAACGTGATTATGTGGATTATTTGTATGTGGAAATTTGAGGGTTGATATAGTTGGCATCAGAGTCTTAGTTTAAGGGATCTGGGTATTTGCAAAATACTTAGACTTAAAATAGAGGTGTGGAAACTATGATAATAGTTTTCATTGGGACTATGAACATGGGAATATGTTATAGCTGAACCTATTATGAGAAAGATAGATTATATATGACTGATACAATCTTGAGTTATGGATAGACTTGAGGATAAACATGTTATTATGTTTTGATTATGTGAATAATCATTTGTGTTTAAATGTACAGAAAGAGACATATACTGAAAAATGGCAGAAATTCCTAATCAATCGGAAAGGACTTCTACCGGTCATGGAAGAAGTTGGGGAAGAAGAAATGTGACTCAAAGGGAAGACCTGGAAAATGTAATGACAATAGAAACGCGAAGTCGCAGCAGGGGTCGAGGAAGAGGTAGAGGTACTAGACAAGAAACTCATATAGAACAGGAATTGTCGACCCAAGAAAGTTCAATCTTTGGTTGTGGTAGAGGAAGAGCAAGGGGTGGACACAATGTTTCTGACCCCAGATTTATTACTCAGGAAATGCTAGCAACTGAGTTGGGAAAATTCAAAGAAAGTCTGGTGAATTATTTTTTTTTGAAGTATATAATATTTATATACGACAAATGCAACAAATAAACTCACACACCCTCCTCACCTATGGTGAGGTTTGAACCCTTGACCTCCTAGAAGGCCAAGGGCTACGATACCGCTAGGCCAAAGGCCCTTTGGTGAAAGTCTGGTGAATTTATTGGGATATATGGCACAAAATGATCAAGAAGTATTAAGAGATCCTGAACATCAGGAAGAAGCCGGAGCTAGTAAATCGGTAACTGGTACATCTCTACCCCTTAAAGGAGGGGATATCGTAATGTTTCTTGCCTGTAAACCTCTTAAATTTTCTGCTGAGCTTGACCCTGTTAAAGCCTTGTGTTGGCTTAAGGAGATAGAGTTGAGTCTGCAAATTAGTAAAAGTGCAGAAGAGTACACAATTATGTTTGTTGTGTCCCGATTGAGGTCAAGTGCATTGTACTGGTGGGAAGTTCTGTCAAGTTCATATCCAAACATTTTGAAAACCATGTTATGGGAGGAAATTGTGATCAAGTTTAAAATGCAGTATTATCCTGAAGCAGCAGTACGAAAGTTCGAAGATGATTTCCTTCGTTTAGAACAAGAAAATATGTCAGTTCGTCAGTATAGGGAAGTCTTTATGGAACAATCCCGGTTCACTGAAGCTTACATTCTATCGGAAAACAGTAAAGTGAGAAAGTATATATGGGGTTTGGAGTCAAATCTTCGGAAGTATGTGATAACCAGGAATCCGACAACATTTCAAGCAGTGGTTGATGATGTTGAAATACTGGAACAAGACATCAACCGACAACCACAAGAAAAGGTTGGAGAAAAAAAGAAAGGGGGAGCTACAATGATTGATTTTCGTTGACCGAGGTTTATGGAAAATTTGAATGGACCAGTCTCAAGGTTTGCTGATAAGGCATGCACTCGATATCATAAAATACATCAGGGAAATTGCAATACAGAGTCGTGAGTATGTTTTAAATGTCAGGAACCAGGACATATAGCTCGAGACTGTCGAATGACCGCGAAGATGTTTTACTTGTAATTCTTCTCAACATGTAAATGTTGATTGTCCGCAAGCAAAGGGACGAGGGTTTTGTTCTGTTGGAGGTCGGGGATCTGGATATTCTGGGGGCCGAGGGTCCAGTTATGTTCCAACAAGTCGTGGGTCAGTCGATATCGTGTTAACCCAAGTGGTCGAGGAGAGAACAGACGTGGGGAGTCAAATGCTAAAGGGAGAGCCTTTCAGATGACGAAAGGCGAGGCGGAAGAACATCCTGAAGTAGTGACAGGTACATTTTTTGTTAATTCAGTGTATGCCAAAGTTTTATTTGACTTGGGTGCAAATCGTTCTTTTGTGTCACCGTTGTTTGTTAATTGCGCACATTTAGAATCAAGCATTAAGTGAGGATCTAATTATGGAAACAACAAACGATAGTGAAGTTTCGATTAAGGAAAGGATATATGAATGGTTTATAAGCATAGATGGGTGTGAGGTGCCTATACAATTTTTCCTTTGCCTTTAAGGGAGTTTGATATAATTATAGGCATAGATTGGTTATCTAACAACCAAGCCAACATAGTTTTTGATGATGAGATGATTCATATAGACTTTCAAGAAAAATGAAAGGTTGTAATTTATGGGGACCGACGAGAGCGTTACTCCAGTCTTTTCTCAGTTTTAAAGGCTCGGAAATATGTACGGAAGAGATGTACTAGTTTTCTTGCGTATGTTATTGAGATCAAGAAAGTGAAAGAATGATGGAGGATATCCCAGTCGTGAGAAAATTTCCTGAGGTATTCCTTGAAGATTTGATAAGTTTACTTCCGTATCGAACAATTGAATTTCAAATTGAATTACTTCCTGGAGCAGCACCCGTTGCACGTGCACCATATAGATTAGCTCCTTTTGAGTTAAAGGAGTTAATGTGACAATTGAAAGAATTGTTGGATAAAGGTTTTATCCGACCAAGTACTTCTCCATGGGGTGCCCCGGTGCTATTTGTGTAGAAGAAAGATGGATCAATGAGAATGTGCATTGATTACCGGGAACTAAATAAATTGACAATAAAAAATAAGTATCCTCTCCCAAGAATTGATGATTTGTTTGATCAATTGGTTGGGGCTACTTATTTTTCAAAAATTTATTCAAGGTCCGGTTATCATCAATTGAAGATTCAGAATGAAGATGTGTCGAAAACAGCATTCCGTACACGTTATGGTCATTATGAATTTCTGGTTATGCCATATGGACTCACAAATGCGCCTTCAACCTTTATGGACATGATGAATAGGGTGTCTCGTCACTATCTTGATAAGTTTGTGATTGTCTTCATTGATGATATTCTGATATACTCTCGATCTAACCGCGCGAGAGAGATGTAGTGGCGGTTTAACAGCGAGAGGAAAAAGAATCTATGATAAATATAGACAGAGTGCTTGTGTCTGTACAGGTTTGATAGGATCGATTAACTCAGTTTTGGATATTAATCACTTACTCTGGATGATCTATTTGACAGTATTAGTGCAGCGGAAGCAATAAGAACAAGCAGAGTAAAAATTAATGAAGAACACAGTTGATGAATGAAGAACACTAGAGAGAAGCTTCAAATGATTTTCAATTGATTGAAAATGTTTACAATACGATATGGAAGCACACTGAATTACAAAGGCCTACTGACATGACCTAGACGTATAAATTAATCTAAGTCGTTCAAATAAAGCAGATTCCAAACAGTCACGTGATAAGCACGAGCAGCTAACTAACCTAAGTAAAACAGTAAAGAAGTTCTTCACAGAAGATAAAGCTGCAGACCCTCTGTGAGCCACCCCAGAGGCTCTGCTGGATGTGACTTGAGAGCACTTGAATCCAGAGGATCATCTTCCAGAACCTCTGTGATAGACGACAGAGGTTCTGTCATCTTTGACTTGTAAGCTTTGATTACAGAGGACCAGTTTCCAGAACCTCTGTGGTAGATAACAGAGGTTCTGTCACACTTCACTTGTACGATAGAACACCTTCTGTTGTTGGTCTTCTGTGGTCTTTTATGGTGGAACCTCTTCTGTCAACACTTGCAGTATTTATTTTTTCCATACTTTTACATTAAATGAAGTGAGAGATAACAATCTCCCCCAAAGTATGAAAAAGTAAAATTGGAAATTTAAAAGCAAGAAATGACTTAATTGAAAGAAATTACAAGAGGAGATAAAAGTTCATCCTCTGAAAAGAATTACATAATGAAATTACAAAACTGAATTACAAAAATTGTGAAACATAGGCCTAAAACTGGTACAGAAGGTTTATCAAACGAAAAATTCTGGAAAATCATCTACTGCGTATAGCATATCGGACTTGATTGTTCTGTAGACATTGAATATCCATTCTCTGAAGTTGATTTGCATTTTGATCGCCTCCAAGATGCGAGACACTTCGCTCATCCTTAGATGTCCTTTGTCCACTTCTGTCGTTGCCCTTATGAAAATCCATTCTAGTGTCTTTGTTGAGTACTTGTGAGATTCTGTTGGATCATAGAACCTTAGGATTTCATCCTTATCCAAATACACAAACCCAAAAGTAGGGTTGTGAATAATGGAATTTGGATGATACCTAAGTATCCAACCAGCCTGCTGTAAGGAGGGGAGATCTTCAGATCTTTTTGGACTAACCTGACCGCTAACTCGAAGTCCATCTAGCTGTAATATCTTACTTGTGCGCGCATGACCTCAAGCAGCCTTCTGAGCGATATTGAGTAGCTTGACCTCCTCTCCATGTAGATGTTGAGAATTTTGTGCATGTAGATGACATCAAAGACAGAGGTTGTGGAGGTCAGCATCTGTGAATGTATACAGGTCGCCATCTTCCCTTCTTACTACGTACTGAGCATAGAGCACCTTCTTTTTTAGCATCGTCCTTGGAGAGATTGTCTCTAGGGAGGTGATCATGTGCTCTGAGAAGACTTGCTCACGAGGCCTTGTGAGCTTAGTGAACTGGAACTTGGCTGCGGCAGAAGGGATCCCTGTGAGCTCTGGATCATAGGGAGGCTCTGTGTCTACTGCAGAGTACCTCCACACTTGAATTTCTTTCAAAGTAGTAACGGGCTCTGTTCTGACTTTTGGCATTGGAATCTTGCTCATAGATTCGAATATTTCAGACACCCTTCCTACCGTGGCAGACTCTGGCACCTTGGATTCTTCTTCCTCCAGAATTGGCCTCTGGGTTGACCCCTCTACAAGGATAGGTTTGACGGTTCCTTGCAGAGCGTTAAACGTACTCGTGGATGTTTCTTGGACGGGTGGGAGTTGTGATGAAGGGCCTTCTCCTTCTTTGTGAGGGATGGGGCCTCTGCCCTTCTTGGCTTGAGCCTCTGCCAGGGAAGCCTTTAAAGCTTCGAGGAGTGTTGGGTCGTCTCTGTAATCTTCTTCGTTTATTGGCTCTAGAGTCTCTGTACTAGACGACGACCCCTTCTGTGGTGACTCTACAACTTTGCCTTTACCTTTGCCTTTACCTTTGCCTTTAGGCTCTGGTGCCTTTTCCTTGCCTTTTGAGAACAAGGCAGCTGTAGAGTCCACGATCTTGACGCCTCTGGCAGAAGTCTTCTTTGGCTCTGGTTTATTCTCATCCTTCTTCTCCCCCTCATGACGATCACGATCATCACCTTCTTGATCGTCATGGTTCATTTTGGCTTCTGCCTTGCACGTATCCAGGGGAGCCTTTTCCAACCTCTGCAAAATTTTGATGGTCGCCTTCTTCATCTTCTTTATTGCCTCATTTGCAAGCTGAGAGGCGTGATTGATGTCTATCTCTGTTGACCACTTTAGTTTGAAGACGCTTCTGTAGATCTCGCTTCTGAGGAGGTCACCCTCTTTCACGAGTTGTGATGTGCAGTCTCTGATCGCTATATTGGAGGCATGGGCCTCTTTGAGAATACGGTCTGTATGCCTGCACACGAGATTACCCAGAGCTTCAACCATGGCATCAATCTCTCTGCGGGTAACAAGGTGATTGATGTTGGCCCTTGAGGACTTGGTATCAATACCGTATGTTACCGCAAAGGAGAACATCTGCTTGATTTCGTCTTTGAGAGAGGAGTAATCCG
>NW_020202539.1:0-1221 GCF_001531365.2 Cynara cardunculus var. scolymus
CAGAACCTCTGTCGTGTCTCACAGAGGTTCTGCAGCATGTCTTCTGTATAGATCTTCTTTAAGCTGTTTTACTTAGGTTCTCTAGCTGCTCGTGCTTATCACGTGTTCTTGTCTGTAACCTGTTTATGATCTAACGACTTAGATTAATTTGCTTTAGGTCATGTCAGAAAATGGTTATTTGCTTGTATAAATGGGAGCGTAGGCCCTTGTATTTCAGTGAGCTTCCGTATTGTATTTGTTAACATTTTCATCAATTGAAAATCATTTGAAGCTCTCTCTTGTGTTCATCAATCTTCATTAYTGTGTTCTTATTGATTTCTACTTTGGTTGATACATATCTTTTCCGCTACATTATCTCTGTCAAACAGATCATCCAAGTAAGTAATTAATATCGAGAAATAGAGTTAATCGATCCAAAAACAATTATCTTCGGGTATCTTCATTTGTCAAACTAAATATATTTACGATATCCTGAAGAAATTTAATATGGAAAACTGTTCATCTATTTCTTCACCTATGGCTCATGGAACGAAGATTCATGCTGATCCTTCGGGAATAGCTGTGGATCAGAAAACATATAGAGGCATGATAGGTTCTTTGATGTATTTCACCTCTTGTAGACCTGATATAATGTTTTCAACACATCTTTGTGCCATATATTAGTCTAATCCAAAGGAGTCCCATTTAAGTGTTGTTAAGAGCATTTTTCGTTATCTCAAAGGGACTGCTAATCTTGCACTCTGGTATCCCAAGGGTACTGGTTTTGAACTGACAGCATATTCAGATGCAGATTATGCAGGTTGTATGTTAGACAGGAAAAGTACAACTGGACATCTACTGTAGTTGACCATCAAAGAAACAGAACTGCGTTTCCCTTTCCACCGCTGAAGCAGAAAATGTAGCTGCTGCAAGCTGCTGTTCTCAAGTGCTATGGATGCAGACACAGCTCAAGGACTACGGGTTCTATTTTAATAAAATCCCAATTTATTGTGATTCTGAAAGTGCTATCGCTATATCTTGTAATCCTGTTCAACATACTTAAACCAAGCATATAGATATCCGATATCATTTCATTAAAGATCATGTAGAAAAAGGAACAATTGAACTGTAATTTGTAAATACAGTGTTTCAATTATCTGACTTGTTCACGAAAGCTTTAGATGAAAAACGCTTTAGCTTTCTTGTATCTAAGTTAGGCATGTTGAATTTGAAAATTTGAAT
>NW_020202539.1:2981-4755 GCF_001531365.2 Cynara cardunculus var. scolymus
ACTTCTAATCCGGACACAATTCTTTTACTTTCTTTAAGTGTTGTGTGTTGTCCGGACTTCTAATCCGGACACATTTCCTTTTGGTTTTCCAAGTGTTTAGTATAGTGTTGTGTTTTCCGGATTCCTAATCCGGTCAATTCAATATTTTTTGAAAATTTTACCAAGTGTTAAAAAAAATTTCTTTTAAATTTTTTTTAGTTTAATTTTTTTTAGGTTAGATTTTTTTTTTTCAAATTTCATTTTTTTTAGGTTTTGTTTTTTTTGTGTGTGTGATTTTTTTTTCTTTTCATTTGTTTTGAATTTTTTGTGTATGTGAGTGTGTATTTTTTTAATTCAATTTTCTTTTGAATAAAATGGGTACTAATGTTTCAGAATATTTTTTTACAGGTAAATGGCTGATCCCAGGCATCAGTCTGACGAGGAATCTCGTATTCTCTCGGTCAGATCTGAAAATGTACCACTAAATTTACCTGCCCAACCAATAGCCTCTAAAATACTTTACCCACAGTTTCAATACCTCGATATAAAACCAAACAACCATCACTTCTCTTTCGATATGCTTGCGGAATACCCAATTATATCAGAAATTTTGAAAGGCCACCCCATTTCATATTCTTTATCTGCCCATACATCAGTTCCTATGGTGTATCTTCAACAGTTTTGGGGAACTCTATTTATTGAAAAGGACGAAGATGCGTTATATCTTCAAGGAGAGGTTGATAAATAGGTTAGTCATTTGACGGTAAGACGTTTAAGAAGAATACTCCATCTTCCTACTCCTGGACCAACTGGATTTGAAGACGTTGTCTCGGATGTTCAGTTATGTGTTGATATCAAAAGATTAGGATATTCTGCAATATTGGATAATCCTACACAATTCAAGAGACGATTTCTACCATCGATATGGCATCTGCTCTTCTGGATATTAAATCGATGTCTCACGTCAAAAACCCAAGGAATTGATACATGCAGCAGCACGTTCCTAAAATTCTTTCATGGCATAGTGTTTTCACGAMACTATGACTATGCACTTGTAATCTGGAATGAATTGCTTGAGTTGGTCAATGCTAAACGGTTCCCGTCCAAAGCCAGAAAGTTTGTGCCGTTTCAAAGGTTTCTGCWACTCTTTATTAAAGYCATGATGGATGCCAACGAAGATATTCCRGCCAGACCGAATTCRGAAAAAGGGCCAGCATTTGTTATGACAAGAATTCGACAGCATAAGGAAGTTGAAGATTTGGATTCTATTATGCCTGTTCCACCAGAGTTGATTGCTCTTGCTGATCAGAACGCTCAGTGCGTTATAGACTATAGGAGAGTGATAGATCCGATAGTTCAGCCAGAACYGGTTGAACTTGCCCAAGGATCACCCCATGTCTTAGCTGAGAGAGATATAGAARTRGARGAGAGAGTTCAGGCACAAGGGGTACCTGAACAGGGTATTGAGCTGAGAGAAAATGTAATTGAGAGGGGTGAATTGGTGCGGGGAGCTTCTAATCAGCAACGCACTTTAACTGCCAGAGCTTCTCCTTCTTCGGAAGCTACTGAATCAGATAAACGAGCAGATTCTGGTGATGGTAACAATGATGATGATGATGATGCAACAAATGCGCAACATATTGGAACATTTGCTGATGATATTGCTATGATATTCCCTGAATATGCAGCTTAACAACCTTGTCCCAGTCTAAGATCTCTATCGTTTAATATTGATGACTATGATCGCATTCTTCAAGATATATCTACTGGAGGAGGAGATGAGGGAGTTGAAGTT
>NW_020202539.1:7490-30236 GCF_001531365.2 Cynara cardunculus var. scolymus
GAAATCTCTATCAGTAAACTTTTGTAAAGATGATCTTCACATTCAAAAACTCTCAAACAATGTAGCACAGGAATAATCTTCAGTAATAATCTTCAGTCACACTCCTTTGAGTCTTTTGTCGGCCTTTGATGTTACTCCTCCTTGATTTTTATATCATACTCCCCTTATATCATCAAGAATTGATCATTTCATTCATTATTTCATACTCCCCCTTATGATGAAATGAGAATCAATAGCATCATACATCAGAATGAATGAAAGCTTCAGTGAAAGCCATCAATTCAAAAAAAATTGTAAGAAAATCTTTTCAAATCCACTTGTATAATCTTTTCAGATTTAAGAGGATGAGAAAAATAACAACCAATTTCAAAATATAGGTAAAATATAGGTACAAGTCTACTCTCAAAATATAGGTAAATACTACCAACATAAAAGACAATTTCTTTATGCATACATAAAATATAGGTACAAGTCCACTCTCAAAATATATCTTCCCATGACACGCCTCCCCTATGATTCATTCAGACTTCACGTTCCCCTTTCTCTATCCATCATCGCTCATCATGATTTCGTTTCTCTCAAACCTTTATGTCTTCTCCCCATTTCTCAAGACGACGATTCAAAAGTTCTCCCATTCAATAACTCGGATCTCTCGCTCTCACTCTGCATCTCTTAATTTTTCGCTCTTGGTATGACTCTCTAATATGAGCTGTAAATTTTTGGTTATTGCTTCTTGATTTTATTCATGGTTGCTTTAGGTTTTAGGGTTTGAAGCAATACAATTTGGGTTAAGAAATTTTAATTTTTTTCCCTTTGTTTTGGGTTTTAGGGCTTGAAGCAATACAACAGTTTGGTGTAAATCGAACACCAATCTTACCATTTTCTCAGTCGTTGGCTTTCTTCGGGTAAGGCATTTCTAACGTTTTTGTTATTTTCTATAAATTGTTTTGATTTGAAGCATTCAATGGGTTTGGTGCTATTACAACAAGGTAAGTTGAACACTGGCTCTCATTCTCGCCCTCGATCTGCATCTCTCAATTCTTCGCTCCTGGTACGGCTTGTAAATTTTATTGTTAATTATTCTTTATTTTATTGATTGCTGTTTCTTGAAATCAAATTTAACGGAATCCATTCTTGTGTTTCTATTAAGTTTTTGATGGAATCGCCAATTTCTCCTGGGTACACTGATTTGTTAACATCGGTAGCCAATTTACATTGTTAAGGTGGAGATTGGTGTCCCATCGACACCTTTAGCCTTCCTTAATTCAGTTTGGTGTTTTTATGATGTCATTGTTTGCTATATTCCTTCGACAGTTCGATTTTGGTTTTTCTTTGACCTGAAAAATCAATTTCTTAGTTTGTCTCTGCTGGTCGATTTCTTTGGTTTATTGGTGTTTAAGCTTGACATATTTTGAGTATTTGATTTGTATATGTACCCAGTCGGTTCTTGAGTTCGGCTGAATCCCACTCCCTCACAAACACCTTCACGAAACATGTCTGCTTTTTAATTTTGTTGATTAGTGTGGTTCAATTGGTTTTATTTCATTTTGAGTCGGGAGGTAATGTGAAGCACATGTTAAACCGAAAATACTCCAGCACTCTCCCTATTCAAACATTTTTAGAAGATGAGAAAGGTTCCTCTTATGAATTGTTAATGCTTAATCCAATATTTAGGGGTTGTTCTCCTTATTTTCTTTCCCATCGATGACAAAACCCAAAACTCAATTGGTGGACTCTGCATCTTATTGAACCACGTAGTACTTTGTCATTTAGATTGTGCTTGTGTGATTATCTATCCCAATAATTTAGGTCTTTAATGGTAATGTATGTACTAATTTATGTCATTTGGTGCACTGAGGATCAAATGAATGGACCAATCCCACAATGTCTATAGATTATGTTAGCGATCGTTAATGGTGCGATTATGAAGGTTGGTACTTTCAATCTATATTTCTTGTCATTTGAAAGCTTCATGAACTAGATTGGTATATATTAGAATTGTGAATTGTGATTATTGAAATCTCTTTGAGAGTAGTGTTAATCTATCTTTAATTCTTATTGTGTGTTGTACACTTCCTTTGGAAATTTTAAGAAATGTGCTGCGTTTTGGCAATGTTGTTAAGGCACAAGTCACAAATGACAAGCACAATTGTTGTTTTTGGGATAGATTTTGCAGGCCTGCTCAGTTTGGAGCTCGGACCCCTAACAATGGCCGTCGGGTACTACATCTCTATTTTCCCCCTCTTCATTTCTCACGCTCGCCTCTAGATTTGATCCATATATGATGTTTTTATTTGTTTGTGTTTGGATTGAACAAGAAGAACAAGCGAATTTCCAAGGGAAAGAAGGGAGGCAAGAAGAAAGCGTGAGTTCTTTTTATCAGTGTGTGACAAGCTTATGATATTTTTTGAGTTTTTGGAACTCTGTAAGTTAAAGATATGGTATTTTGAACAAATTGTTTACTTTTCTTATCCATTTTTATATATAAACCGAGTTGATGCTTTTTCCAAGAAGGATTGGCATGATATCAAAGCTCCATCACTATTCAACACTAGAAATGTTGGCAAAACTCTTGTTACCCGTACTTAGGGTACTAAGGTAAGCTCACATTCGTTATAGTCTTGTTTTATTGTTTTAATTCATCTAGCATCTGCTATTCTAAATTGCAATTTATTGAGTTAAAATTCGATATAGAGCTCGATTTACGGAATTTCATTTATATTTCGAGGCATATTGAGCTTCAATATGTCAATTTTCTTATGTTCGTCTTGAACACTCTTTTTAGAAATGATATGGCTCTATAGCTTGATGTCGTATCTACACTTGCGATATGTTTTAATGGTTAGATTAGATTGGCTCTTTCTTCGAACCAAATAATGTCTTTGCTCATTTACTAATCGTGATAAACCATTATTAACATCAGTTTTGGTACACGATCCCTTATTTTCTGCCATGCCAAATGGTGTATTTATTTTGAGGCAGAGTAGTACTTTCCAATTGATTTAGAAAACACAATCATAGAACTATACAAATTAATATTTTTGTTGCAAGCCGTGAAATTTATGTGCCTAGAATAGATTTGAACCCCTGAAGTACAGTTGCTGTCACCTTTCTTGAACCATACAATCTTTTCAAGGGAATCTTATTTTGTGTATTAGAAATTATCATGTTTTCTGATACATAGGTTTAGAAATTGAAGCCTAAATGTTCTTTTTTTTTTCAATTAGATTGCTTCAGAAGGACTGAAACATCGTGTCTTTGAGATATCCTTAGCCAACCTCCAAAACGATGAGGATCATGCCTACAGAAAGATCCGTTTGAGAGCTAAGGATGTCCAAGGGAAGAATGTGTTGACCAATTTCTAGGTACGATCTATGTTAGACCCTATAATTCTTATTGTGAAAGTAATGAAAAATATACAAGTGTGGAAGTGCAGAGGGCTGATGGATGAAAAGCTGGAAGAGATCCTAAGTGTCCAAGACCAACAAGAGATGCGATGAAGGGTCCATATGTGCGATGAACAAAGCATCTCCATCACCCTTCTGGTCATTGACACTTAGAGGATTCAACAACGGTTCAACCAAAGATATCCAAGCAAGAAGCTTCATAAAGAATCATGGTGAACACGCCTACTAGAAGACAGCTGAAGACGACTCATCGACAGATGGATTTCTATTCTTCCAAATAGATTGAGATAACTTCCATAATTCTAGATTGATATATTTTCCTTTAATATCTTATAGATATCTTTTCCCTAGATAGTTATCTCTTAAAATAGATTACTAGTATAAATAGCTTTTATTTTTCTTGTAATCATTGTCGTTCCTTCTCATCAAAGCAATAATAGTGAATCATTTGACACTTCATAATTATCTTGAATATTCTTAAGCTGTTCTTCACTATTATTCATCCATAAAACAGATTTAGGTTCTTCATAACTTAAATATTCGTGTTATTGATAGATCTGGGATTAACAATTGGTACCAGAGCAGATTAATTGATTTTCCAATCAAAACGATCAATTTGAAATCTGAATATTCAAAAATATCTCAATTTTCTCCATTCATAAAATCGTCTTCTTCTTTTCCAAATTGTTTTAATGGCCAACTAGAATTCTACCTACAGTGTTGGTTCCCTCACTAAACCTCCAACTCTTCAACATGAAGAGTATCCACAATGGAGGATTCGCATGGTGAACTTCCTAGAGGGGATGAACAGAAATCTCCTCAGGTCTGTAATGGAAAGTCCATATGTTCCTCAAACTTTTGTTCCAAGAGTTCCTGGAACAAGTACTACTGCAGAAGTTGCTGCCTACTACATGGTACAAGACGAAAGCAACTGGGATGCAGATGATATCGAACGAGTAAAGGCAGACAGGAAGGCCAAGAGGCTGATTATCATGGCCATTCCCAATGACATATTCCAATCTCTCGATGCTTATACAACAACAAAGGGGATATGGGATGAACTGGCTAGTCAACTGGAGGAAGGCGCTAAAACAAAGAAGAATCGTACGGAGCAATGCATGAATGCATACACAAATTTCAAGGCATTGCCCGATGAACCGATACAAAAGACATGATCGTTTCAACACATTGATCAATCAATGCTGCAGAAACGACATTGCTAGGACCATAGAGGAAAATAATGTCCTTTTCCTCAAAAGTCTCGGTGATGAGTGGACACAATTGTTGATGTCTGTGAGTCCACAATATGATCAATCTTCATTTATCTTCATATAATCCATGGCAGATGAGTATGCACATCAAGAACAACATTGAGAGGAGATGAGAGGATTAGTCAAATAGTCAAAGTCTCTATTATGTATGTATTATTTACAATGAAAGCTCTCCCACCTATTACACTAAAGACAAAAGCTTATATTCGGTCAAACAACTAACCCTTCTAGTAAAAGTCAACCTGACTTACAAAGTCAAACACGATATCTATACCATTATAGGCAATTGTTAAATTTCTAAACGAATACAATTTAACACTGAAATTCAGACCCAACATTCTCCCCCTTTGTATTAAGGCTTGGAAGAATTTGCGCACTTTGAAACTCGTTTGAACTTTGTCTCTTTAAGCCCTTTATGACTTCTGGAAAATTTCAAAAACAATCTTCACTTTGAGATCTTCAGACGATCTTTTATTGAGAAAATCTTCTAACATTATCCCCCTCTAATGTAGAATAAAAACGATCTTCTTTTTTGATAATGAAGAACAATATCAGCAACAATCTTCAGAAAACGATCTTTAAGATGTAATCTTCAAAGAATCTTCTTCAGATAACAAATTACTAACATTCTTCCCATACACGAATTTCTTCAGATAAAAAATTCACAAACATTCTCTCCCATAATTAAACATTCTCTTCGTTAAGAAATCTCTATCAGTAAACTTTTGTAAAGATGATCTTCACATTCAAAAACTCTCAAACAATGTAGCACAGGAATAATCTTCAGTAATAATCTTCAATCACACTCCTTTAAGTCTTTTGCCGGCCTTTGATGTTACTCCTTCTTGATTTTTATATCATATTCCCCTTATATCATCAAGAATTGATCATTTCATTCATTATTTCTTACTCCTCCTTAAGATGAAATCAGAATCATTAGCATCATACATAAGAATGAATGAAATCTTCAATGAAAGCCGTCAATTCAAAAAAAATTGTAAGCAAATCTTTTGAAATCCACTTGTATAATCTTTTTAGATTTAGAGGGATGAGAAAAATAACAACCAATTTCAACTTATGAATTTGTTTTCAATCTTATAAAAAGATTGGCCTGTGAATATAACATATATATTCAGTACAACGGATGTACTTCATATATGAGACTTTATGAGGTTCATCTCACCAGGTCTTCCATTCAATCATCAATATCTTATAAAAGTATATCTATGAACGTTTCGGCAAAATAACATATAATTTGCAAAATCTGTAAACTGTAGAAAAATAAAGCAACATATGCTTATGTTTAGGTTTAAGAAAAATCTATTGCTCACTTCATGACGTGTATGGAACACTTGTTGCTCAAGAAATAGACATTTTGAAGAGGAAGGTGTCCATCGGTGGACCTCTTGCCCTGGTAGCTGAAGAAAAAGAGGTTACGAGGAGCTATTCCAAAGATCAAAAGAAAAAAAGCAAGAAGGCTTTGGTAGTTGAGTCAGAATCTGAAGAAGAAGCATCTGACTCTGATGATGATGTCAAGGCATTTGCCAAATCTCTTGCCTTGATAACCAAGCAGTTCCAGAAAAAGTTCGTTAAGAAGCCTTACGAAAGAGACAGTAGAAGAGACTCTAGAAGGGAGAAATATCAGCAATCCTATGAACTCAAGTCGATGAAATTTCATCAGAGAGATGAAAGAAGAGAATGAATAGAAGACAGAGAAGAAAGGAGAGAAGACATGAGATAAAAAGGAGACGGAAGAAAAGATGGTCTTCGTTGCTACCGATGTGGGAAGATAGGCCATTTTTCTAAGGAGTGTAAAGGACGACTGGTCAAGGATGCAGACTACTACAAGAACATATACAAGTACAATCCTAAAGAGCAAAGCCTGATGGCTGAAAAGAAAATTTGGGTGTCCGATTCTTCGTCTGATGAAGAAGACAAGGCACTCATATGTCTGATGGCCAAGTCCAATGCAGAATCCACTTGTAACTCCGATGACCAGGTACAAGATTCTTCCCACGATGAAACCAACTCTACTCCATCAGAATTAGAGTTAAGAGTCATAAAACTTTCAGAAGATTTTCTTAAACTAAAAGAACAATTAAACTTTGAAAAATCTGAAAGATTAAAAGCTAAAAAATAAGTTAGTTTCTACAAAAGAGAGACTGACCTTCTTACTGAAGAAAAAGTTGAATGTGTTAAAGAGAAAACCCGCACTGCATCACTGAAAAAATCAGAAGAAGAAAAACTGATGGTTCTGAGCAAGAGAATCTCTGAAGATTTAGAGAAGAAGGTGAAAGCCTTGAAAGAATCTGAGACAGAACAACTAAATTCAGTGGCTCTTAAGGATTTCTTTCAAAAGGAAAGGGAGATTCTTCATCAGAAGCTTCAAACCAATGAACTTTTGATGAAGAAAAACCATGATGCCCAAAATGTTTATGAAAAATTAAATGGCCAAAAGGATTGCCAAGGAATCAGATTCAATGATCTTGACTCTTTCATATGGAAAAACCATTCTCTTGAGGCAAAAATTTGAAAATGTGGTTTATGAGAGCAACACAAGTAAGAACTCTGATGAAAAGGATGATGCCTCAAAACCAGAGACCGATGAAAACCCTATGGTTAAGCCAGAGCCTTTGGTAATCAATTCCACAAATTTATCAACAAGTGCTGCCAATGGAACATAAATTCATAGTAAGGAACCATCATCTGAAGGATCGATGAATAATTCAAGTAACCTTGAAAATTCATCTGAGAAATCAGAAGCGATGGAACTTCCAAAAGACTCTTCTGAACCTTCAACCTCATAACCCCTCTCTTCCAAGAATGATCATGAAAATATTGATTTTGAGAAATCTACAAGAGACTTTCTTGATTCTGATTCTGAAGAAGAAATAATCTGTGAGTCACCAGAGATCATTAAAGATAAGAAACCACAAATTTCGAAACTTCCAATGAAATCTGAACTTCCAGAAGCTAAGAATTCTTTAGACAAAGAAAAAGGAAAGCTGAAAAATGTAAAATCTGCCAAAGAAACTTCACAAGGCACGACCCTTCAATCTAAATTTATAAAGTTTACTCGTGAATAGAAAYAGAAGTGGCCTGCTTCTGAAAATTCTAACATGCATTTTTTTCTTCTTCAGCTAAAGGGAAGAAGCCTCTCCTCAGGAAAGAAGTAAAACTCATGCCCGCCCCTTCAAATAAAAAGTCTGCACTAGATAGGAAGTTTGTAAAAACAACCAATGCTAAGACAAAACCTTTACCCTATGCTTTTACTTCTTCTTCGAATAAAAAGAAATATGTTAAACACTCTTGTCCAAAAACTTCTACTTGTCAGTGTTTAACTCTTTTGCAAAATCTGAGGAATCACATGTTAAATCATCGCTGCATTTTTTCTGAGCATGTCTATCGATATAACAATGTTAAGTCTCATGAAAATATGAAAAAGCCCAAGCCTGCAAAGGCCAAGGCAAAGGAAACAAGCCCAAGCCTGCAAAGGCTAAGAGCAATAGAAATCAGCTCGAATCCAAGATGGTTGATGGAAAAGAGGATGTCAAATCCCCAACTAACAAACGGTGACCCATTATGAAATGGGTACCTAAAAACCCTTAATTTGATTTGCAGGAGCAACATGTGCAACCATGGTATATGGACTCAGGTTGCTCCAGACACATGACTAGTGATAAAAGTCAGTTGTCCTCCTTCATCAAAAAAATATGGAGGCTCTGTTACTTTTGGAGACAACAACAAGGGAACTCTCAAGGGATATGGCACTCTCACCAAGGGAAACATTTCAATCGCTAAGCTGGCTTACGTTGAAGGCTTGAAGAACAATCTACTAAGTATAAGGCAATCCTATGACAAGGGTCTTGAAGTAAGATTTCGCAAAGGTTTCCACATCATCGAAACAAATCTTGGCCAAACCATCATCAAGGCGAAGAGAGAAGGAAATCTCTATCTTTTGGACTTTCAATCTTCTGTGGGTCATGACACTCTCTGCCTTTTCTCCCATAGAAGTGATGATTATTGGCTATGGCATCAAAAATTCTCACATCTAAACTTTGATGTCCCGAAGAAGTTAGCCAAACAGAAGTTGGTCAAGGGGATTCCTGATCTTAATTTCAAAAAAGACCACCTCTGCTCAGCTTGTGAGATGGGGAAGCTAAAATGGGTTTCTCACAGAACCAAGCTAAAACGGGCTTCTGTGGGCCAATCTCGACACAATGCCTCCCTGGAAAGAAGTACATCCTTGTACTTGTTGATGAATTTTCAAGATATACATGGGTTGAATTTGTCAAGAAGAAATCAGATGTTCCTGACCTCCTCATCGCGGTGATGAAAAGGCTCCAAGTGCTTCTACAACGCAAACTCATCAAGGTTAGAAGCGACAATGGAACAGAATTCAGGAATGCCAAAATTGATGAATATCTCATCAATGAAGGTATCTGTCAGAACTTTTCAGCAGCCAGAACTCCACAGAAAAATGGAGTTGTTGAGCGAAGGAACATAACCCTTGTGGAAGCAGCAAGGACCATACTTGCTTCATCTGAGCTACCAATTTCCTTCTGGGCTAAAGCAATCTCCACTGCCTGGTTCACTCAAAATCGTTCTATCGTCAATAAGAGGCACCATAAGACCCCTTATGAACTCATCAACCAACGAGGTCCAAATGTCAAATATTTCCATGTCTTTGGATGGAAATGCTTTGTACTCAATGACATAGAATATCTTGGTAAGTTCAACAAGAAGGCCGATGAAGGCATATTTCTAGGCTATTCACAAACCGCCAAGACCTACAGAGTATTCATCAGAAGGACAAAGATCGTCATAGAAAGCATCAATGTGTCCTTTGATGATTCATCACCAATGACTTCTGGACACAACAGTTTAGAACTCGGGCTATCAAAAGGAGCCTTTGATACATCACTATGCAAACCCAATGAATCAGAGTCGACTCAATTATTTGAAGACATCTTTGAAGAAGAAACAGTCTCTAGACAAGCGCCCAATGAGGAACTTACTTCAAGAGCCAATGAAGCACATGAGATCTCCAATACTAAAGTACAACTCTTTCTGAAACTCATGTTACTTCACCCTCTACTTCTTCTTCGTCTCCAAAACCAAAGCATCACTCTAGAGATGATCTCTTTTTGGAGGAGCAAGCAGTTCCATCAGCCGATGAAGAACTGCATCCTGTTGCTCCACAACCTCAATCTTGCACCAAGTGGACAAAAGACCATCCTTATCACCAGATCATTGGTGATCCATCAATCGGTGTCAAGACGAGATCTGCTACTACCAATGAATACCTCTTTGCAAACTTTCTAAGCATGATCGAACCAAAGAAGATTTCTGATGCCTTACAAGACCCAAACTGGATAGACGCCATGCAAGAGGAGGTACTCCTGTTCGAGTGGAACGAAGTATGGTCCCTCATGCCTCTACCCAAAAGGAAAATGGCCATTGGGACCAAATGGGTCTTCAGAAACATGAAGGATGAAGATGGCATTATAGTAAGGAACAAAGCCAGGCTTGTTGCCAAGGGCTACTGAAAAGCAGAAAGAATATACTACGATGAAACCTTCAGTCCAGTTGCTAGGCTTGAAGCAATCAGAATATTCCTTGCCTATGCAGCATATAAAGGTTTCAAGGTCTATCAGATGGACGTCAAGTCTTCTTTCCTCAATGGAAACTTCAAGAGGAAGTCTATGTGCAGCAGCCCCCTGGGTTCGAGAATCCTAAGCATCCATACTATGTATATTTTCTGGACAAAACTCTTTATGGGCTGAAGCAAGCACCCAGGGTTTGGTATGAAACACTCTTTACGTTCCTCATAGATAATGGATTCGAAAAAGGTACCATCAACACAACTCTCTTTCTTAAGAAGCGTAAGGTGATATTTTACTTGTCCAAATTTATGTGGACGACATCATATTTGGTTCTACCAACTCCAAATTTTGCGAAAAATTCTCAGAGCTGATGAAAAGCAAATTTGAGATAAATATGGTGGGAGAACTTAGTTTCTTCCTTGGTCTTCAAATAAAACAAACTTTAAAAGGAATTTTCATCAATGATTCCAAATATGTGACTGACCTTTTAAAGAAATATAATATCTCAAATTCATCATCGATGAGAACACCAATGACTATAGAAGCTAAGTTCTTTGTTGATTCATCAGACAAAGCTGTGGATGTAACAACTTTCAGAGGCATGATTGGATCACTCCTGTATCTAACAGCTAGTAGGTCAGATATTATGTTTGCTACATGTCTTTGTGCAAGATATCAAGCTAATCCTAAAGAATCTCATATCTCTTCAGTCAAAATGATCTTTAGATACCTCAAGGGAACCCTTCATTGGGTCTCTGGTATCCAAAGAACTCTGGCTTTGATCTAATAACCTATACAGATGCAGATCATGTAGGTTGCAAGCCTGATAGAAACAAGGATGTCTGGAAGCTGTCAACTTTTGGGGGATAAGCTGGTGAGTTGGACATCCAGAATACAAAATTGTGTCTCAACATCTACAACAGAAGCAAAATATGTTGTTGCTGCTAGTTGTTGTTCACAAATGCTCTAGATGAAGACCCAGCTAAAGGGTTATGGGTTTCAATATGAAAAGATCCCTATCCTTTGTGACTCCAAAAGTGCCATAGCCATCTCTGCAAATCCTGTGCAACATTCCAAGACCAACCACATTGATGTCAGGTACCATTTTCTTAAAGATCATGTAGAGAAGGGAACAATAGAGACGTATTTTGTTTCTACAGATATTTTAACTTGCTGACATTTTTACAAAAGCACTAAATGAGAAAAGATTTTTGTTTCTTGTCAGCAAGATGGGTATGCTGAATCTCACCACTTAAAGGCAAATTATCTTTTCAACCAGAGATTCTCAATATATCTAGGTTATGCCTAAAGTGATATATTAAAATGGCCCTCATAACAAAGTACTCTAAACCAGAGCCTCTGGACAAAATTCATTCTTTTTGGAACTAAAGCCTCTCTGGTCCAAAGAATGTACTTGGTGTCTTTCACTAAGTTATCCCCTTCCTAACCAGAGCTTCTGGTCCTATAGACCAGAGCCTCTGGATTCCAAGTCTTTGAGACCAGAGCCCCTCTGGTCCAACTTGGTCTCCCCTCATTCATTTTTGCCATGCATTTAACTTAGTTTTTTCATTCATTTTTCAACCAGAGCCTCTAGTTCCAAAGACCAGAGCCTTTGGATTCCAAGTCTTTGGGACCAAAGCCCCTCTGGTCCCACTTGGTCTTCATTGGTTAACTTTTACCTTGCATTTTCATTGCATTTCATATCATTCATGCAACCAGAGCCTCTGGTTCTAAAGACCAGAACCTCTGGATTTTGAGTCTTCGGAACCAGAGACACTCTGGTCCCATACACCCTCCATTCTCATCATCATCCAATTTTCATATTACCCATCCTTCACAACCAAAGCCTCTAGTTGTATAGACCAGATCTTCTGGTCATCATATCTTTCTCCCTTATTGGTTATAGGGGGACTTTTTACTCATTGCACATCCCCTTGCATCATTTAAGGGGGAGTCATGCAATTACCATCATCCTTAAGGATCCAAATTGAACCTATTATCCCTCTGGTTGTACACCCCAATTCAACCAGAGACCCTTCGGTTCAATACTTTGGTTCTTTAAGCCTATGTTTCCCCTATCTAAAGCCTATGGATCCCAAAAATGCTACATTAATGGAGTATTTTAACCCTTGCATTCAACCAGAGCCCCTCTAGTCCTTCTTAAAAGGTATATTTTTATTCCAAGGGTTTAAAATGATAACCCAGAGCCTCTGGTTCTTCTATCCAGAGCCTATGTTTCATGAAAACCCAACATTCCATTATGAACTTGTTCATCACTCACAACCAGAGACCCTCTGGTTCCCCACCCAAAAGTCAAGACCAACTAGAGACCATCTAGTTCCATGACAAATCCTTTTTTTTCCCAAAAACCTATCTTTAATTGAAAATATTTTTAAGATTATACAAAATTGTAGCTTTTGTGACTAAAAACCATACAACATGGGTTTTTAGAAGATCAAAACTTCGTAATTTGTATATATCTTCCAATTAAGATGGTATTTTAAATTTAAATTTTTTGAGAATTCTTCCTTCGGATTATTCTTATTTTTTAATCATTATCTCTAGAAATCACCCAACCGTCACACTTCTCACGCGCCTGACACATCAAAAGTATGTTCCCCAGACAATCCTCCATATTACCCCACATCTCACCCTACGTTGACACATGTCCTACCACACCTGCACCATCATGATCGTGAGCAATCTTTACGCCTCACGATCACACATCTTTTTCCCAAACGTCTCCCACCATCATTACCCCACCAATATTTTATTATTATTTTGAAAATCAAACCCCTCCTCTCCCTCTCACTATATATACCCGTCGTCCCCAACCCACCTAACCTTTACGCTTAAAAAACTCTCCCAAGAACATACAGCAAGAAAAACCTGCAACTTTTGACCTACAACAATGGTGTCCTCCGCCTCACATGAATCCAACAACAATGACAACCACGTTCAATCAACCAACGCAGACAACCATGCGATCGTCTTGATAGAGTTCTTCCAGAATTGCTATCTTGATAGAGTTCTTCCAGAATTGCATCCTCCAACCGGCCCTCACTCTCTTCGACAACAATGTGCCGGTGAAGTATGTACAACAATACTGGCAAACTTGTGATTTCTACCCGGAGAATCGTGGGATCATGGGTGACATCGATGACCCCAACGACATGATGTGCTCGATACGAGCCAAGATCTCAAAGGTACTATTCATCCCCACCCGACAGGAGCTCGGGATTGCCCAATACGCAGAATCGCCATATAGCCAGGACATTCTATGATTCATTAGAATGTTGGGCTACAACAACGAACTAAGGAACGCATCCGACTTCAAGAGACTGTTTCTTCCATCCATGTGGAATGTCTTCTTCAGCGTCCTTAACAGAGCCCTGACCTGCAAACTTGGGAGTATTGACCAGGGCAACATCAACATCATGACCATCATGTATGGTCTCTTCTTCAACTTGCCTCTGCACTATGCTCACCTTATCTACAACAAGATCCATGCTGCAGTGGTGAAGAAGAACAAGCTCATGGCAGCAAGGAATCAGTTACATCGGTGCTCTTCCCTCGCTTCCTTGCCTTCTTCTTCAAGGATGCGGCAAAGGCGCACAAGCTGCCCTGCGATAAACCATTCACCCCTCAGTATGTCATGAATGGACATCGCCCAACCATTTCCAAAGATGGTTACCTTGGGGAGAGGCCCTTGTCAAGGGCCATGCTTAGTGTCATTCAAGACACCTCCGCTTGCCGTAGGTATTACGAAAGTGCTCTGCTGGCCCAGCAACCACGACCAGCTACCCCAGAGCACATAGAGCCCTCCCCTGACACTAGTGAGGGATCACAAGGAGAAAAGAGTTCATCGGATGATGAATCCGATGATGATGACACTCCTCCCACCTCCCTCGTCCCTATGCCCACTTCAATTCCATCACCCCAACCACAACCCTGGACAACCACATCATCTATCCCTGGCGACCAAGGCCTAAGTGGTATTGAACTTGCACCACCTAGTTCAATCCTTACCCAACCCAGCCAAACATAAACCATTTTTCGGGCCTCTAGAGATGACATTATTGAGGAACCCCACTATCCATCACCTCTCTCCCAATAGAGGGGTGATGAAGACATGAGAGCCACTTCTGCTCATATCTCGCCACTCCCCTCACACACAGAAGCATTCATTGCATCTGACTTTGATATTCCCATCGATCGTTCAGAACAGTGGCCTTTTCAAACACGTACCCCGTCAATACTTGGTCTAGTGACGGGAAAACACATTTATTTCTCCTCACCGGACTCTGAATCCGATGAGGAAGAGGAACATGTAGCAACATCACGGGATAGTTCCTCTCTTGAGGGCTATCAAGGACGTGATGGAAGTCCTCCCATGCCTTACAGTATCCGTTGCTGTAGGGGTTACCCCAATAGTAGAGTTAGACACAAAGGCCGAGTTCCAGGCCTTTGCTGACTCAATTCAGCAGTCCTTGGATTATCTTAAACTCAACTTAGCAAGGATTGCTGAATCCACCCCCATCATCGATCTTTCATTGATTCAGCAATCCCTTGCATCCCTCGAAGCTCAATCGAGGGACAACACCACTCGAATCCAATCCTTTCGACAATTGGTGGTCGACCAACACAATTTTCACACCAACCTCATGATGATTCCATCACAACCACCCTAGCTGCCCTCTCGGCACAACTCACAGCAACCGATACATCACTTGCCACCCTCACCACCTAAGTCAACACTATCGCCAACTCCCATCACTTCCCTACCCACCACCATAATTGCCAATTTACCATAAACAACCCCTCCTCCACCTCCCTCTGCAGCACCAACCATCGATGAAGCCTTTATCTCCTTCGCTATAGAGGTACATTCCCTCATTTCTTCCATCATCATACCTCCACCCACCTCAACCTCCACCCCCATGATATGGTCACGCGAGCATACCTCCGTGGTCTCACTAAGGCCTTAATCTCAAACTTCAATGAGATAAGTGCCAAATTTGCCTCTAGAGCCGCAGAGCACACCAAGGAACTCAAGAAAAAATCGACAGCCAGCAAGCATGCACCCACTCCGTCCTTCTATCAATGGAAGCAGCATGAAGAAAAGAGGCAATGAGAAAGTACCATGCCACCCTACGTTCAAAGAAGAAGAGGAGTTGAGCCTTTTGCTTCTCCAGCCACCCCCTCAAAAGGCCGAGGCATGACAACCTATACCAGGATGATCATGGTCTAGGTCCTCATGTGGCAGATAACCCATCCATCACCATGATGGAAACTACAGCACTACCACCACCACCAACTCAACAACCAACCAAGCAACCCACAAATGAAACCAAGGCAAGGGAACCAGAGGCTCAGCCCTCTGATGATGTACATAATGTATATGTTCCCTCTGCTTGCACCCAAAACCATTTCCCACAACCAATGAGTTCTCACCAATTTTGGTAAGTTCTTCATCATCCTCTGAACAACAACCCTCTTTCCCACCAGAACTTGTTACTCACTTTACCCCATCACCAACACCTCCTCCATCACCAAAACAACCAGAACCCACCATACAACCAGAACCCACCATACAACCCAAATCCTCCATTACTCAACAAGAACCCTCCACCACTCAACCAGAACCCACTCAACTAGAACCCACACAAACATAACCCATACAACTAGAACCCTCTACCATACAACCAGAACCTCCCCTTACCCAAACAAAACCACCATCACCCAACCTACCCAAAAGGTGCTCACAAATATACCCTCCTCATCAAGGCAACCTCCAACAATCGATAGAGTTGAGGAAATAGTCGCCCAGATGGAAACATTGAGGAGACGTTCGCAAGTGCCACCAAGGGAACCTGTTATGATGGAGAATATCGATCAATATCTCTATCACGATCGCGATGAACAGCTAATTCTCAATCCTCCCAACCTATCACCAGAGTCGATGGACCTCCTTCATCACTGATTGGTGAGAGAAACGACATCTACACCACAAGCCGTCTTCTCAAACGATGGAATCAAGACGGTCCTCAACATCAAGCTAAGGACCTTCATGAACAAAGCCATCAAATACATCAAGTACACCGTGGAACACATATATGGGATGATCTGCATCATCAACGACAATGATCTCATCAATCTCAATCCATGGGACTTGATCAATTTGTATGGCTACATAACTCAGTGACATGAACAAGGGATAAGGTATGGGATGGCCAATCGAGCGATTATAGAGACGATAGGGACCTTGGTGAAGTTCAGAGCAAAGAATGATTTCCAAATAGCTTTGGAACTAGGCATCGAAAGATTATCATGCACACCTCCAAATGAAGACTTTCTAGGACTACAGGAGACGTGCTCTATTTCAGTCCTAACTCGACTTGGTCTTCAATAACGAGTATGGAACCAAAAAATTCTTCAGACTAACTGAGGCCTTCAAGTATTCAATCGATACACTTGAATGGTTTCAGAAGGTCATACGAGAGACACTGGGTAGAGAGCATGTGCCGATGAAGGAGGGTCAAGAATTGATTCATGGTATCTCCACAGTCATCCGTTATAGAGGATTGATGAGGCGATTTTGGAAAATTTATAGTGGAGACCATGATTGATGTATTTTATTTTCATATTTACTTATGTATTGTAGGAAACCATCCATCTTTTCAAAATAATGAAAACTTTTGGCAAAAGGATCTCTCTACTAGATTAGTCTCTGTTCTTTACAATTCATTCATGTTTCATAGACTAGTCTTTTGTTTATTTTTTCATTACTTAGGGGGAGATTGTTAGACCCCATAATTCTTATTGTAAAAGTAATGAAAAATATACAAGTGTGGAAGTGCAGAAAAGAAAAGCTGGAAGAAATCCTAAGTGTCCAAGACCGACTAGAGATATGATGAAGGGTCAATAGGTGTGCTGAACAAAGCATCTCCATCACCCATCTTGTCATTGACACTTAGAGGATTCAACAACGGTTCAACCAGAGATATCCAAGCAAGAAGCTTCATAAGGACACCTGGTGAACACGCCTCCTAGAAGACAGTTGGAGATGACTCATCGACAACTGGATTTCTATTGCTCCAAATAGATTGAGATAACTTCAATAATTCTAGATTGATATATTTTCTTTTAATATCTCATAGATATCTTTTCCCTAGGTAGTTATCTCTTAAAATATATTACCAGTATAAATAGCCTTATTTTTCTTGTAATCATTGTCGTTCCTTCCCATCAAAGCAATAATAGTGAATCATTTGACGCTTTATAATTCTCTTAAATATTCTTAAGTTGTTCTTCACTATTATTATACGACAGATTTAGGTTCTTCAAAACTTAAATTTTCGTGTTATTGAGAGATCTGGGATCAACAATCTATGCTGTTGAAATTGAGATATATCGCCGATATATCCATGATATTAGACTCGGGGAAAAATCGGTGGTGAAATATCGGTCAAAATATAGGTTCCAATAATATCGCCGATATTTACCTATAATTTGATCAAAAATCAGTCCGATATACCGATTTTCTATAAGACAAATGTTTGGGCTTTTCTTATTTCATGTTGGGTTTAGTTTTTCACCTTTTTGGGTTCTTTATTTGGTCACATATACTAGGTCTCAACTCTCACGCTTCTTCACAATTCACCCTTACCAGTTTATGTGATGTTTTAATTTTGAAACTATATTTCTAAACTATAATTAATGAGTAAAATATGTTTATTGATGCATACATATAATATATATATACATATATATATATATATATATATAATTCTAAGAAATATTATATTAGCCGCTATTTTGGACCGATATATCACCGATATATCGCCGATATAAGCGATATAGAGAATATCGGTGCTAGCTTCTTATTTCTTTTCATTGCGGCCTCCAAGCTGGTTTCAAACATAGTATACATGCTACTGTAGCTCAATTTTGATGGTAACATGTCGTCTGTCTTTTTTGTTAAGTGATAATGTTAAACCAGTGACTTTAACAAATAAATTTATATTAAGTGATCAAATATTAATATGCATTGTTGTGGTGTCACAAAATAATCTTCGAGGGGAAGACTTTCTTCTGTATTGTTCATTTTTGTTCAACATTGTTGCCCATACATCAATCACACCCCTGTATATGCAAGTATCAACAATCATGCTTTCGAAAATATAACGTGGTGCATACTGACCCTCCGATGTTAAATATACCGGGTCCCAGTGAGTTAATAAATTATTTGATTAGTAGATATTCATATGAAAATAAATGTCATAGATTTGATATGTCATAACCAAAAATATGTGATAATTCAACTTAATCGAGTGTTGTGATATCATGTGATAAAATGTTTACAATTTGTTTTCAACATGTAATAACCTGGTAACCATGTGATAACCTGTGATGAAATGTCTATATGCTAACCTAGTAGAAGGTCAGACACTTGTGATATTAAAGCTAATTATTTGTGAGACCAAAATATTTTTGACACATGAGATCACTTAAATAACATTGAACCTTCACAGCAAAAACATGATTATGGTTTATGTATGTTTAAATTTTGTGATAAAGTAGTAGTGTAATAAAAATAATTTGTGATAATACAAAAAATCGTGATAAACTGTGCTACCGCTAATAAGTGTTAAAGTATGTTACTGCTTGATACTAAAGTGGTTGTCTGTAATAAATGTGCGCCAAGATGTGATAATCAAATGTGATACAACTGATTATGTCATAAACATATGCAAATGTTAGTGACTAATAGTGGGATGAACTTACATCAAGAGCCATCCATAGAGAATACTAGGTTAGAAAGGATTAACTCAACTTTTGTGTCAGGGCGGTGTGCTTTCACTTGTCTATTTATATATGGTGAACATATTTTTTTCTCCCGCCTTTGAAGGTCTTGGATGATAGGGATGGGTGTATACCTCATTTATCCATTTTACATTAGGAACCACATCATTTTCTTCTCTGTTAGGGTCATTTTCCTTCAGATCAGCAACTTCTCCAAACTCTTGAGTAAGACCTAAACTAAAATCTGACATCTGTAACTTCTCATATACTTTAATTTCTTTGTCAACCCCATTAATTATTTCCGAATGCCAGAAGAATTTTGTTGGTGTCTTAACAATATCTTGTGCGCCACCCGTTACACCTCGCCATGAATCACTAGTTAATGCTTGTTTTGTTCCACAACTTTTAGCAAGTGACATGTTCATTGAGGTATCACAGTCCATCTTGTCAGTTACTACCAAATCTATCACCTTTTTTTTTCTCTCCAAAATTCGAACTCCATAGAGGCGGGGTAATTAGTGCTGGCTTTCTTTAGAATCTCATCGAAATCACTCTTCAATGTCTTCAACTTGTTGAAGGTGTGTTCGACCTCATCCAAATATCTCTGCAAAAACCCGTAAACAAATCACATGTGAAGGTATTTGAAAAGTAGTGATTTTATTTGTTACTTTATGTAAATCATTTGATAACTATAGTTGATATATGTGATAAGTAAGTTGTAATAATCATGTGATAAGTAAGCAATCTAACAATTTTTTACATTATACATTAATCAATTTTCTCCTAACCAGATTGTGATAATCATGTGATAACCAGGTCGTGGTTATACACCTGAAATATTTGCTATGTGATTATTTGACTATGTGGTTACATGATTATATGATTAATTATTTTAGTTGATCATGTGGATACATGCATACATAAGACTAATGTGAGTGTGTGCATAAATTCATGCATGAAAGTATGTATATCTTGCATGAAGTATGTTAGACCCCATAATTCTTATTGTAAAAGTATTGAAAAATGTACAAGTATGGAAGTTCAGAGGACCGATGGAAGAAGAGCTGGAAAAGACCCAAGTGCTCAATGCGAACCAGAGATGTGATGAATGGTCCATAGGTGCGATGAACAATGCCTCTCCATCACCCCCTCTGGTTATTAGCACTTAACAGATTCTAAAAGAGTTCAATCAGAGACATCCAAGAAAAGAAGAAATGTAAAGACTCCTGGTTGAACATACTACATAGAAGACAGCTGGAGATGACTCTTCGACAACTGGAATCGGTTACACAAGGTAGTTAGAGATAACTCCTATATTTTAGATAGATATCTTTTCCCTATAATATCTCATAGATATCTTTTCACTAGATTGTTATCTCTTAGACTAGATTGCTAGTATAAATAGCTATCATATGTCTTGTGATTTATCAATTCCTTCTCGTCAAAGTTATTATAGTGAAATCCTTTGAAGCTTCATATTCTTCTGAATATTTTCTAAGTTGTTCTTCATTATTCTTCATTCATACGATAGATTTAGGTTTCATAAACATAAATCTTCGTGTTATATTAAGAGATCTATGATCAACAATTGGTATCAGAGCAAATTGATTGATTTTCTAATCAGAACGATCAATTTGAATATGAGTATTCAAATCTCTCAATTTGTTCTCCATTCATAAAATTTTCTTCTCTTCTAAATCTCTTTAATGGCCAACTGGAATTCTACCTACAGTGTTGATTCCCTTACCAAACCTCCAACTCTTCAATGTGAAGAGTATCCACAATGGAGGATACGGATGGTGAACTTTCTGGAGGGGATGGACATAAATCTCCTCAGATATGTGATGGAAGGCCCGTATATTCCTCAAACTCTTGTTCTAAGAGTTCCTGGAACAAGTACCACCGCAGAAGTTGCTGCTTATTATATGGTAAAAGATGAGAACAACTGGGATGAAGACGACATTGAGCGGGTAGAGGCAGACAGGAAGGCCAAAAGGCTGATGATCAGGCCTATTCCTACTGAAATATTTCAATCTCTGGATGCTTGTACAACGACTAAGGAGATATGGGATGAAGTGGCAAGCCAACTGGAGGGAGGCGCTAAAACAAAGAAAAACAGAAGGGCGCAATGCTTGAATGAATATATAAACTTTAAAGCATTGCCTGATGAACCGATACTAAAGATGTAGGATCATTTCAATATATTGATAAATCAATGCCGTAGAAACGACATTGCAAGGACGAAAGGGGAAAATAATGTCCTTTTCCTCAAAAGTCTCGGTGATGAGTGGACTCAACTGTCGATGTCTTTACAAGCAAATCAAGACTTACACAGTTGGTTACTTCATGACATATATGGAACACTTGCTGCTCAAGAGCTAGATATATTGAAGAGGAAGGTGTCCATCGAAGGACCTTTTGCCTTGGTATAAGAGGAAAAGGAGGTTACAAGGAACTATTCCAAAGAACACAAGAAGAAGAGCAATAAGGTCTTGATAGTTGAATCAGAATCTGAAGAAGAAGTGTCAAATTATGATGATGATCTCAAGGCATTTGCCAAATCCCTTACGTTGATAACCAAGCAATTCTAGAAAAAGTTCGTCAAGAAGCCCTATGAAAAGGACAATAGAAGAGACTCTAGAAGGGAGAGATATCAGCCATCCTATGGACAGAAGAGAGTTAGATTTCATCAGAGAGATGAAAAAAAGAGAAGAAAGAGAAGATAGAGAAGAGAGGAGAGAAAATAGAAGAGAAGGAGGAGACGGAAGGAAAGATGGTCTACGTTGCTACCGATGCAGGAAGATAGGCCTTCGAAGGAATACAAAGGACGTCTGATCAAGGATGCTGACTATTACAAGAACATATACAAGTACAATCCTAAAGAGTGAAGCCTGATGGCTAAGAAAGAAAATTGGGTGTCCGATTCTTCGCCTGATGAAGAAGACAAGGCGCTCATATGTCTGATGGCTAAGTCCAATGCATAATCCACTTCCGACTCCGATGACGAGGTATATGATTCTTCCCACGATGAAACCAACTCTGCTCCTTCTGAGTTAGAGTTAAACGTCATAAAACTTTCAGAAGATCTTCTTGAATTAAAAGAAAAATTAAACTTTAAAAAAATCAGAAGAAGAAAAATTAATGGATCTGAACAAGAGAATCTCTAAAAATTTAAGGAATAAGGTGAAAGCCTTGAAAGAATATGAGGTAGAAAGATTATAGTCAGCAGCTCTTAAGGATTTCTTTCAAAAAGAGAGGGAAATTCAACATCAGAATCTTCAGACCAATGAACTTTTGATGAAGAAATACAAGGATGCCTAAAATGTCTATGAAAAACTTAATGGCCAAACCGATTTCCAAGGAATTGGATTCAATGAACTTGACTCTTTCATCGAGAACAAGAATCACCCTTGATTCCACTTTTAAACTTGGGTGTGTTCAAAAACCTAACTTTTCTCCAAAACCCAAAGCTACTTTCATGTCACAACTGTCAAATTTAAGCTTCCAGGTTAGCTCTTATTAAGTTTATATTAGTGTTATTGAAGATAATTTATAAGATTAGGAGTTAGTCAGGTTAGTTTAGTTTAAATTTTTAAGAATTTTCGGCAGTTGCTTTGAAAGTCCGGTTCCGACCCGAAATTATCTGAAACGTCCTAT
>NW_020202539.1:31031-32098 GCF_001531365.2 Cynara cardunculus var. scolymus
ACCCAAATGATATAACTCAAAGAGATAGGAAGAAATCGTGATTTTATGTGGTTATTTCATAAAAACTAAAATTCTGGTGCTGTCAGATTCTGTTTATATGCACAAAATCGTCCATATCTTTTAATTGGTTTGTTTAAACGTTATGAGGTTTCCTTTAAAAGTTTATTTACTGAGTTGGGGTTGCATTTCATTTGGTCTCACTCAAAATCATTGAGTTTTGACCCCCCAAATGCTCAAAACATTGTTCATTCATACCTGGGATTTTTCCAGTAGGTAAACCCTACTTTGAATGATCATAACTTTCTGGTTAACTATCCAAATTTGTTTATTTTTCTTCTATATGTTAGTTTAATGAGATAGCTTTCAAATTCCACTGATCTCACTCAAAATGGTGGTGATTTGAGGTTTCAGTTTCTTAAATTAAGATGAACAWGCAATCTGTCCGATTTTGACAGATTCRTATATGTGTGTTACATCGACCATATCTCTCGCATAACTCAATGAAAAAGGATTAATCTACTTTTGAGAGTTAGCTTTATGGATTGTATTTTATATTCAAGTGGAATCACATAAAATTATGGAGTTTTGATATCCAAACACCTTAAACTCTATAGGTGTGTAAAATGTGAAACCACCAGTAGGTAACCTTTACTTTGTATGTTAATATATTTCTACTCACTTGTCCTTATTATATGATTCTTATTCTAAAACTTTCTTTTATGAGTTAGGGTTCATTTGAATCCAGTCTCACTCAAAAATACGATGTTTTGAGGCATGAAACGATTTTTATAATTTAAGTGTGCAATCTGTCAGTTGATGGCAGATGTGTGCATGTGACATTAAGGTATCATATCTTTCTCTCAACTCATCCAAAATGAGTGATTTTTAGTTCAAAGGTTTCGTATATGTGTTATGTTTCCAATCCAACTTGAATCTCTGCAGAACATCTAGTAGAACTCTTTATATGAGTATTTTACTATCATGRTKYAATCTGCCAATTCAGTTGTGATAAGTTGCATTGCATGATTTATTTGAAGCATCATCTCCTATCCAATCTTCATAAAATT
>NW_020202540.1:0-2430 GCF_001531365.2 Cynara cardunculus var. scolymus
GAGAGAATCACCGAGGCTGTGGGTCTAGAACGCCCAAAGTCTCCACTCGATCCTTCTGCCGAGTTAGGCTCTGAACCTATTAGGCACGAAATCGACAGAACACCGGTAGGCTCTCCAATTGGGGATATCTGAGGATCTGGTGGAAGTCCCCGAGATGACAACGCCAAATCGATCACTGAGGGCGCCTTACACTCCAAGGTTACTAGGTCACCATGTGTTGGTGATCTAGGTTCTCCGAGTGCCTATGTGACGAAAGAGGAGTTGCAAACCTTCGCCACAGCGGTATTCCAGAGGTTGGATGAGTTGAAAAGCTTGTTCTCCTCCTCTCCGGCGACAGAGGCTCTTACACCTCTAATAGAGGCTCTGAAGGAGTTGACTTCTACAACTTCTGAACTCAAGGTGACCTTATCAGCCCTTCAGAGCTCTGTCCTAAAAAAGGATGATCTCACAGAAGCCTTCAACGCGCTGTCTCTCAATCCTTCTTCCATCAACACACTAAAGACAGAACTGACAGAGGTCGCCGCCCAGTATGCTGCAGACATAGTTTCCGCCGGCTACACGGACTACTCCGCCCTCAAGAATGAAATCAAAGAGATGTTCTCCTCTGCAATCACTGTTGGCATCGAATCCTCATCCTCCAGGGCTAACATTAACCATCTAGCCACTCGCAGAGAGATAGACGCAATGGTTGAGGCCCTCAGAGAGACCGTGCGGAAACACCACGACCATCTTCTCAAAGAGGCTCGAGCTACTAACGAATCCATCAGAGACTGCATGAAGCAACTCATCAAAGAAGGTCACTCATTCCAAAATGAAATCTATCGTTGTATCTCTAAAATGAAATGGGCCACAGAGATTGATATCAACACTGCCACTCTTAATGCTAAAATGGTAATAGAGAAGATGGAGAAGGCGGCCTCCAGAGTTCTCAGGCGCTTGAAGAAGGCTCCCCTCACCTCGTGCAAGGCACAGGCTACTCAAATCCATGATGATCAGGGAGGCAATGACCCTGATCGTTATGAGGGGGAGATGAAGACAGAGCAAAAGAAATCAACCTCTGCCAAACCACTAAAAATAGTGGATTCTGCTGCAGCCCTATTCTCCAAAGAAAAATCTCCAGAGCCTACGGGGAAAGGCAAGGGTAAAGTAGTAGAGGAGTCGCCAAAGAAAGGGTCTAGCTCTGACACACTGGAGGAGATTAATGAAGATGAATATGATGACCCTGATCTGGTTCAAGCCCTCAAGGCTTCTCTGGGAGAGGCTCAGATGAAGAAAGGCAGAGCTCCCATCCCCAAAGTCGGAGAAGGCTCTTCCAAACTTGCCAAAATACCTGAAGAGACGTCCAGGGGTATGTTCGACGCTCTGTTAGGAAGAATCAAGCCAATCCTACCAGAGGGGTCTACCTAGAGGCGTATACTTGAAGAAGACACCAGAACGCCAGAGTCTGCTACGGTGGGGAGGGTCTCTGAAATTATTGATTCAATGAACAAGATTCCCATGCAGAAGATGCATACAGAGCCCGTAACCACTGTCGAAGAGATTCTGCGATGGCGTTACTCATCCACAGACACAGAGTCCCTATACAATCCTGAGCTAACTGGCATGCCCTCTGTCGAAGCAAAGTTTCACTTCTCTAAACTCACCAAGCCACCAGTGCAGGTCTTCTCAGAGCATGTTATTTGCTCTCTAGAAACCATTTCTCCGCGCACCATGCTGAAGAAGACCGTGCTGTACACTCAATATATGGTGAAGAGGGATGATGGCAACCTCTACACTTTTACAGATGCTGACCTCCACAATCTGTGCGTATTTGATCTAATCTTCTTGCAGAAGATCCTGAACAAGTACAAGGAGAGGAGGTCAAGCTACTCAATTTCTCTCAGAAGGCTGATAGAGGTGATGCGTGCCCAAGTCAAATTCTACAGCCAGAAAGACTTCGATATTTCTATGAGGTTGGCCCAGCCAGAGCTGAAGATTACTCCTCCAAAGAACAGACCCATTTGGCTGAACAGGTTTCATCCCAACACTAGTATCCATAATCCCATCTTTGGGTTTGTTTTCTTGGACAAGGATGAAATTCTAAGATTCTTCGATCCGAAAGAGGCGCACAAGTATTCAACAGAGTCCCTCGAATGGGTGTTCAACTTTGTGGTGGCAGAGGTGCAGAAAGGGCGAATAAGGGCGGATGAAGTAACAGACCTTCTAGAAACCATCAAAATACAAGTCTCATTCAGGGAATGGATCTTCAAGGTCTATAAGACTGTCAAGTATGATTTACAATATGTTGTAGACGATTATACAGACTCTGCTGTTGAGTAATCTGTTGTAATAGTGTAGGCCTGCACAATTTTTACTTCTTTCAATAATGTAAATTTTTGCAGAGGATGAGATTATTCTCCTCTTGTTTTTTTAGTCAAATCTTGCACCCAA
>NW_020202540.1:4042-5772 GCF_001531365.2 Cynara cardunculus var. scolymus
TCTATACATCTTATTGGTGCCTGGATGGATAGAGTATCGGGATTTATGAGTTTCATTTAATATCATACTTCGGATATCTCCAAAATATGGTACCCAAATTCGCCCTTGAAAACACATAATTCCTTTGTCATTTGGTTCCAAGGTTGAAATTATCTTACCTAACCTTTCTGATTTGATAAAATCTTCTTTCATTGCTTCCTTTTGACATCTCAGAACTTCTTCATGAATATCAGGGACTAAACTTATTCTCATTGCCACCATTTTAATAGTCCCGCTTCTTTTTTTTTTCTACTTAAAGCGTCCGCTACCACGTTGGCTTTTCCTGTGTGGTAAAGGATTTCATAGTCATAATCATTAACAAGTTCAATCCACCGATGCTGTCACATATTCAAATTTTTCTGGCTGAACAAATGCTGTAGACTCTTGTGATCTGTATAAATCTGGCACTTTGTTCCCAGAAGATAATACCTCCAGATTTTTAGAGCGAATACTACCGCAGCTAACTCTATATCATGAGTCGGATAATGTTTCTCATGATCTTTCAATTGTCTTGAYGCATAAGAAATCACCTTTCCTCTTTGCATCAGAACACATCCTAATCCTAACTTTGAAGCATCGTTGTATACCACAAAGTCTTCGGATCCTTCTGGTAGAGTTAACACCGGCGCACTACAGAGGTGATTCTTTAATAGTTGGAAAGCTTCTTGTTGTTCTTTTTYCCACTGAAACTTAACATTCTTTCGAGTCAATTTGGTTAATGGCACGGCTATTTTAGAAAAATCCTGAATAAACTTACGGTAGTAACCTGCCAAACCCAAAAAGCTTCGAATCTCGGAAGGATTTTTCGGAGCTTCCCATCTTGCAACTGCTACTATTTTTACTGGATCTACCTGTACTCCGACTTCTGAGATAACATGACCCAAGAATTGAAATTTTCTTAACCAGAACTCACACTTGGACAGCTTGGCATACAACTTTTCTTTCTTCAATAATTCCAGTATCAAACGTAGATGTTCCTCATGTTCTTCTTCGGTTTTAGAGTATATAAGAATATCATCGATAAATACAATAATGAATTTATCAAGATATTCCTTATATATCCTATTCATTAAATCCATGAAGGCTGCGGGCGCATTAGTTAAGCCGAATGGCATAACTAAGAATTTGTGATGCCCGTACCTTTTTCTGAATGTTGTTGTGGCCACGTCTTCTTCCCTGACCTTGAGCTGATAATACCCAGATCTTAAATCAATCTTGGAGAAATAACTTGCTCCCACCAATTGGTCAAACAAATCATCAATCCTTGGTAAAGGATACTTGTTTTTAATTGTTAACTTATTCAGTTCACGATAGTCTATACACATTCGCATAGACCCATCTTTCTTCTTAACAAATAAGACCGGAGCACCCCAAGGTGAAGTACTGGGTCTAATAAATCCCTTATCAGTTAAATCTTTCAACTGTGCAACCAGCTCTTTTAATTCAGATGGAGCTAAACGGTACGACGCTTTTGCTACTGGTGCAGCCCCTGGTATTAGATCGATTCAGAATTCAATGACTCTATCTGGTGGTAATCCAGATAAATCTTCTGGAAAGACTTCTGGACATTCACTAACAATCGGAATTGATTCTTCTTTTCCTTTATCTTTCTTTAGATCAATTACATATGCCAAACATCCTTGGCACTTTTTCCGAATACTTTTATAGGCTTTCATTACTAACAAAATACT
>NW_020202540.1:7197-8194 GCF_001531365.2 Cynara cardunculus var. scolymus
TGAAGGAACTGGAGGATTAATTCCAACTCGCTCAGTTTCTAATCTAGCTGGCAGTCCCATAATAGATATTAGAGTTTCCCTCAGTTTTCCCATTTCTTCTGCTAGATCATTTCTTGTTATAAACTCTGATTGTTGCCTCTGTTCCTGTTGAGCATTCCCAGAAATAGATTCCCTTTGATCAGGGCGAATCTTATCCTGACTTCTCTCAGGAATCTGACTCCTCCCTTGACCCCTACTTCTACCCCTTCCACGACCTCTACTTCTTGAAGCATAGGTTGATGGATTAGCGGGCGATTCCTCCCTTTCTTCAGATACAGGGGTGCAGTTCTCTCTGACCTTCGTGATTGACTAGACATCTGCAGATATTTTAGTATTAAATATCACATATTCACATTCCCAACTATAATATGGTGTCCGAGTATAGGTATGTACCTGTAAATTCATAATTACATTGGCCATTTGTAATTCGAATTCACCTTACATACTGTTCTCTTTAACCYATTATATTTTATTCCCAGTGATACTAATAATGTCTGGGACTCTTAACATGCAAATGACAATTTAATTCTAGGTATCATGCTTTGAATACCTAAATCTCTTAAACTAAGACTCTGATACCACTTCTGTAACACCCCCAAACACCACATTTGCATAAAGCACATATTTCATTACATAGAAACATAGATGACACCATAAGGTCCCACTAGTACAAGGATTACTATATGTACAAAATCTACATATAAAAATTTCCAAAACAAATCCTGTACTATTACATGTGATATAACATGTATCTTCAAAAGCAGACAACAGGTTAGGAAAATAATCACATTTTCCCTTTCCCTTTAATATCTCCGGACCCTGCTATTCCTGCATTGCATAATGTAAAACATAAAATGAGGGTTAGACCAGATGGGTCTAGTGAGTAAATCTCTTCTTTGCAAATGCAGGGTGATGAACACCAAAATATGATAATATAATTTCGCTCAGAAATATTCTG
>NW_020202540.1:9004-11151 GCF_001531365.2 Cynara cardunculus var. scolymus
AACCTTTAACCGATTTAAACAATCCGGACAATACATCGTCCAACCTTTAACCGATTTAAATAATCCAAAGAATACATCGTCCAACCTTTAACCGATTTAAAACTTAGAATATTTTAACAACTTTGTCCTGATAACAAGTTCGGACAATACCTCGTCCAAGGCTTATGCGAAAAAAGTAATCCGGACAAGCTTTGTCCGATTAAACTTAATCAGGCCAGTCTTTGTCTGGATAAAAACCTTTAAACAAATATATGATTTCTTTCCAAATATAAACAAGATTCATATTAAAACCAGTAACAATTTTAATGCAAAAAGATTTAGAAATCACTCACCTTATCAGGCTTTTGAAACCAAATACTTGAATCTTCAAACAAAGAAATCCGGACACTTCTCTTCTCTTTTAAATCACACAGCTTTTAACTAAAATCAGAAGAGAAAGTATGGAGGCTAAGCCTCCCTTTTATACACTTCCAAAAATAGAAGGTCGGCTAACAGCCCCTTCTTCCCATACAACTCCCCATATGCATGCATACACACACATACACCATGCATTTCTTATAATATGCATGCATCCATACACACCATGTATTCACATAAGATGCATGTGTGTATAATCACATATACATGCACATACTCTCATACATGTATACACATAATTTTCACACACACTAGCATGATCAAATATAACAATTTATCATGCTGTCACATAAACATTTAATCAGATAATCACGTATTAATTACCTTGGGTGATAACTAGGATCCAGTTATCACACAGTACTATGGATAACTTCTTTGAGGACAAGGGAATATCTCACAACTTTTCTTCAGTGAGAACTCCTCAATAAAATGAGGTCGCTGAAAGATGAAATCTAACAATCATTGAGGCTGCTCGATCAATGCTCAGCGAATCCCATCTCCCTACTCAATTCTGGGCTGAAGCTGTCAACACCGCTTGTTTCACTCAAAACCGATTGCTGATCGTGAAAATATTCAAGAAGATAACTTATGAACTCTTCCATGGACGAAAGCCCTCTATAAGCTTTCTTCACATATTTGGTTGTACTTGTTATATTCTCAACAATCGTGACCAACTCGGAAAGTTCGATCCCAAAGCTGATGAAAGAATCTTTCTTGGATATTCTTCAATGTCCAAAGCCTTTAGAGTATTCAACAAACGAAGACTGACAATAGAGAAATCTATTCATGTCAACTTTGATGAATCTCAGTCAGCTAATTCAAAACCCATCTTAAATGATGAGGATGAATTAGAAAACTGGATGTTCTCTCACTAAGGATAACCTGAAGCTTCCTATAGTGCTCCTTTCAACTGAATCTCCTAAAGCTGAAGATGATCCACTCATCATTCCAGTTACAGCTAGTCACTCCATCGCATCTTCTTCAGAGATCGCTGCAGTGCCCATTACCTGTGTCCCTCCTTCTACTTCAAACACTGATCCATCAGTGAATGAAATGCCTTCAGTTTCTGAACCCATTTCAGTCGCTGAATCTGAGGCTCTTTTGGCAATAGTCCCTATTGCTGAAGATACTGCTGAAGCCTCATCTTTTGTTCCTGAACTTACTTATTCAGATGAAGTTCCTCTACCGGCTCAGGGATGGGCTAAAAGCCATCCAATTCATCAAATTCTTGGTGATCCAGATGCATGTATCAAGACACGTCGTGGTCTAGGTAATATCTATCTCTTTGTCAACTTTCTTTCTTTAGTTGAACCCAAGAAAATCAATGATGCTATCTCTGACCCTAGTTGGGTCCTTGCTATGCAAGAAGAGCTCATTGAGTTTGATAGGAACAAAGTCTGGTACCTTGTCCCACGTCCATCTAACAAATCAGTGATAGGCACCAAATGGGTTTATCGTAACAAGTTGGATGAAGATGGTTTGGTGACCTGCAACAAGGCTCGGCTTGTTGCTAAGGGTTATAGACAAGAAGAAGGAATCAACTATGACGAAACTTTCGCACCAGTGGCTAGACTCGAAGCAATTCGACTCTTTCTAGCCTTTGCTGCCCATAGAGACTTTAAAGTCTTTCAGATGGATGTAAAGAGCGCTTTCCTAAATGGGAAACTTCAAGAGGAATTTTATGTTGAACAACCTTCAAGGTTCCATGACCCTAAGTATCCAAACCATGT
>NW_020202540.1:11367-12536 GCF_001531365.2 Cynara cardunculus var. scolymus
ACTAATCCCTCTTTATGTTTTCGTTTCACTGAACACATGAAGAAAGAATATCATATGAGCATGATGGAAGAACTAACATTATTTTTAGGTCTCTAGATCAAACAAACAGATAAAAGTATCTTGATCAACCAAAGTAAGTATGTTCGAGACATGCTGAAGAAGTTTGATYTAWCCAACAGTTCATCTATGAAAACTCCAATGGCTCCTCCACTCACTCTCAACAAGGATCCAAATGGAAAGCCTGTAAATGTTACTGTTTATAGAGGAATGATCGGCTCCTTGCTGTATCTCATAGCTAGCCGACCGGTATCATGTACTCTGTAATATGAAGTTAGCATTAAAATTTCTCTCTCAATCAATCAAGATACATTTGGTGATCTACTCTCTCTTCATCTTATTTCTTGAAGATCATAATCATGTTTGTATAAAATTTGGGAATTTCAATTGGTATAAGAGCAGACTGCAGCAGTTTTGATTAGAGGATTAAACGAATTTGCACGAATTTGCATGAATTTTAGTGGATTTTCAATCTGAGTTCTTCATATGTTCATATCAGTTCTTCGTCCAGGATCTGTTTTGATCATATTTTGGTTGAATTTTGATTGTTAATAGATATAATTTTGCATCGCTAGATTTGCAATCTGATTTTGAACAAGTTTGATTCACAATATTTTTGATTTTAAACAAATTTTGAACCTGATTTGATCGATTTTTGAGTTTTCGAATACTGTTGAATGTTCTTCAAAATCCATAAATTTTCATGTTTTGATCCAAAATTTTGGTTAAAAAGTGTGAAATTTATGTTTTTGGATGAGTTTTAATCCGATTAACTCTTAGTCGATTTAGTCTTTATATCGCCTAAAGCTTGTACGGTTTATACTTGTAAATTTTGTGTGAAGTGGATTTGATCGGATTAGGCTAAACCGGTCAAGTCGTGATCGGATTAAGAGGTAAATCGATCGACCCTTGTGCGGATTGTTGAGCGATTTAAATAAATCTCTTGGTAAGTCGTTTGTGTTTTGTGCGGATATTTGAGCGATTAAGGAAATTTGTAAAGCCCAAAAATTTCGAGGAATAAATAATTTATCTTTATTATTATTTTTATTTTATTTATATGTATATATATATGTAAAATAAAAATAGAAATTAAAAGAAGTTTAAAAATCGGA
>NW_020202540.1:16735-18131 GCF_001531365.2 Cynara cardunculus var. scolymus
TTGAGAGTTTGTAATTTTCCATTCAATAAAGAAAGCGCCATCGATTTCTATTTCATCTTCTTCTTTTACAAATTTCTCTTGAATTTCCTTATTAAATTGTTCTATTGTCAGATCTGGGTTTTAACACCATGAACTCACTGAGCTTTATAAGCTGACTATAGTATGCATCTCAGGACCAGGTAGTTCGAGGTTGGATAAGGGCAAAGGACACGCTTAGAGAGTTGMTAATTATCATCTTATTTTTAGTCTTTTGTCTAGCAGCGTTGTGTTGATCTTTTGTAACTTAACCTGGTATGAGGTGGGTTAGAACTTAAGTTAATTTTTTGGGCGATTCAAAGACTTCCGCTGTAAACGGTTCAAACGGTTTTATTTCAGCCGTCTTTCGGAGTATTTATTTAGGAATTTGTTTCAGGTTACGTGACATTCTAAAAAAAATGAGGGTGTTACAAGTTGCTATCAAAGCTTTAGTTTAAGGTAATTAGGTTAAGATTTACTTTGCCTAAGCTTAAACTGAGAGGATTGTTAGAAGCACATGTTTATTGAGTATTAGTATTGCTTATCATGCGATTAAGTTTGATCCTACGTTACTACTCGACATAGTGTTCCTTTTATGACTTGTAGGAGACATGGTTCACACCATTCACACTAGGTCTATCAGACGCGRACGTGGACGCAGATACGGAACACGTAGGACACCTTACGGGCAAGGACCGAATAGAGGATCTATTGACAGTTACCGCTCCAGTGCCAGACATGTTTCTGGTACCCGGTCCAGAAGCGATAGTCTGTCCTACACTAGTGAAGTGTCATCACGAGAGCCCATCAGGCGAAGAACCACACCCGAGCCTTCGGTGGACTATACGCCCTGCACCTCTACACGTGAGGACATGATGTAGACTATAGAGACCTTGAGGGGGGAGAACACAAGGCTAAGAGAGAGGTTGACCCGAACTTTAGATGGCAATACTAGACTGAATGAATGGCTGAACAATCTTCAGCAGGCACATGTCGAACAAGGAGGAGCCCTAAACGAGCTAATTGAAGAGAATGCAAATTTGTCGGAACAGCGTCATGCACTGATTTGGGATAAAGTTGTACATGAACAAGAGCGAAGAATTTCTGCTCGCCCCGTAGGCGCTAGATTCAAAGACAGAGTTCACTTCTATAAGAGAATGACCATAGACTATGCTAGTGTAGTGAGGGGGTATTTCTCTGACTGGGTCCAATGCATCAAAAATGGCCCAAAGGCTAGTGTGTTGTGGCACTCCAGGCCATCCACATCTTTTGAGGAGTGGTTGAGGGACCCTTATCTCCCTTATTACCCCGCAGATCAGTTTTAGACATGGAATCCTTTTGAGAAAGGGAAGAGAGAAAGATCTTTTGGGTATGTGATTTA
>NW_020202540.1:21466-23550 GCF_001531365.2 Cynara cardunculus var. scolymus
TGATTTTCGAGTGGTTTTAAAACCGAAACTTTAAATGAGTAAATGGAACTCATTTCTTAATGAAAATTCGTGTTCTTTATGTCAAAGTGTTGATTATTCATCTCCTTTYTATTCTATGCCTGAATCACTTCTTATATAGGCGGTATTTTCATGATAACTAAATCCTATAAACAAGGAAATAATCGTTATCTAAAATAGGATTAGCATTATCCTTCAAGATTCTAAAGATAGTCGTCCGGAGACCAGAGGACAGACCAACCAGAGGGGCTCTGGTCGATACAACCAGAGGCTCTGGTCGTCAAACCAGAAGCTCTGGAAGAGACACCAGAGGGGCTCTGGTCCTGGATGTTGAATTATTTTCTAAGTATGGTTTGAAACCAGAGGCTCTGGTCGTGAAACCAGAAGCTTTGGAAGAGAGACCAGAGGGTTGCATGCTATGTGTTTAATCAGTTTTCAAATAACTCTAGCATGCTATTCCATATTAAAGTTTGATGATTCAAGGGTGGGCATTTGACCAGTAAGTCACGACCAGTATAAAACACTACCCGGACAAGTGGGTGATCAATTGAAATATCAACCCAGGGCGTGTATGTGACTAAATGACCCATACCCTACAGACAAGTTATGAGATCTCTTTTCTTTCAGTGTTGCATGTTTTTCAGAAAATGCATACTATTTGGTACAAAGTTTACAAGTTGAAATGTATGATGTGCAATGATCTTTACTCACGCAAACCATGAACTCACTGAGATTTATAACCTGACTGTAGTATACATCTCAGGGCCATGTAGTTCGAGGTTGGATAAGGGCAAAGGACACACTTAGAGAGTTGCTAATTATCATCTTATTTTTAGTCTTTTGTCTAGCATCGTTGTGTTGATTTTTTGTAACTTAACCTGGTATGAGATGGGTTAGAACTTAAGTTAATTTTTTGGGCGATTCAAAGACTTCCGTTTAGCGGTTCAAACGGTTTTATTTCAGCCATCTTTTGGAGTATTTATTTAGGAATTTGTTTCAGGTTACGTGACATTCTAAAAAAATGAGGGTGTTACAAAATTCGCTCGACTGGTTTGTATTTTGTGCGATTTATTATGCGATTTAATTGAAGTCCGGTTATAGCCGGAGCGAATTGGTAAGCGATTTAAGGGTTAAGGTTGAGCGATTTATTCTTTGTAGAATCTATTGAATGATCGTACTTTGACTTTGACTTTTTGGACGGATTTGTGAACGGATTTTGACTTTGTTTTGTGATCGATTTAAATCATTGACTTTTTGATCAAATTGATTTTAAGCAGACTTTTATGTATTTTGACTAGTTGACCTTGACTTGTTGACTTTTTGCGTCCGATTTTCATTTTGGAATTTTGACTAAGTGTTGAAAACATCCGATTTGAGTTTTTTTAATCCAAATTGATTTTTGTGCCTTATCCGTATTGATTTTGCATTATCCGTATAATTGTTGCTTAATTGTCTAATTTTGGCTAAGTGTTGATAAGTGATAAGTGTGCGATTTGTTGTCCGGACTTCTAATCCAGATAACTTCTTTGTTGAAAAGTTTTCAAGTTTAAGTTGTCCGGACTTCTAATCCGGATGTGCTTGACCGGATTCCTAATCCGGATAAGCTTGTGTGCTTAATTTTTCTAAGTGTTGAATGCGTGCATATTCCTGTTTGAGATTTATCAGATATATTTTTGTATACTGATCCTTTAATACAAACTTTGAACTGCAGTTGATCCTATATCATACGAACTGATAAAATGAGTTCAAGGGAAGCAATGGCTATTGGTACTAATACCAAGCCACCAGTGCTGTTTCGCGGAGACTATAATCAATGGAGAGATAGAATTCTGAATTTCATAGAGAGAATGAAGGAAGGAGATCTGATTATGGAATCCCTGATGGAAGGTCATGTTGTGTACTACCGAGAGATACCTGCTATTCCAGAACAAGGCATACTTGCTCAGATTGTTATCAAAGAAAAATTCAGATATTCAGCTCAAGAAAGAGAAAGAGCCCATGCTGATGTGCTTTGCAAGTCCTACATGATGCAAGCACTGACCAATGACATTTACACCAGCATTGAC
>NW_020202540.1:23630-25974 GCF_001531365.2 Cynara cardunculus var. scolymus
CCAGACTGCTTAATGATCCGACAAAGAACAAAATCTCTAAACTATAATAGAGATAAATGTTAAATTCCTCAACAATCTTCAACCAGAGTGGAAACCATTTGCTAATCATATCAGATTCAATAAATCATTATCTGATATTGATGTTCATGAAATCTATGAAACTCTGAAACAAAACGAGGAAGATGTTTTGAAGATCCAAAGTTTAAAGAAGAAGAAAGATAATGAAGTTGCTGATCCTTTGGCTTTTGTATCTGAGAAGAAAGAGAAGAAAGTAAAGAGCAGAGCTGGAAAGCAAGTGAAGGAAGTTAGCCAATCAAGTGAATCTGAAAAAGAAGAAAGTAACAGTTCAGATTCAGACTCTGAAATGTCAGAAATTAGACATGCCATGGCGATGCTCACTAAAGCATTCCAGAAGAAATTCCCAAAACGGCCTCACTCGAACAACCAGAGATTCTCGTCGGGTTCAAAATATGAATACAAAGACAAATTTGGCGAGAAGAAGAAATATGAAGAAAAGAGGTTCGAGAAGAAGTACGAGAAAAAGCCGGATGAGAAGAAGAAGTTTACCAAAGGCGTAGCTGATGAGAACACTAAATGTTATAACTATGGTAAGCTAGGCCACTTTGCTGTAAATTGTAGGAAGCCAGTAAATCAAAATACTGACTACTACAAGAATAAATTTCTTCTCTCTAAACAAAGAGATGCCAGGAAAGCACTCATGGCAGAGGATGAACACTTGCTGAATCTGACTGATGAAGAGGAAGAAACTGAAGCTGTTGCGCACGTGTGCTTGATGGCTAAATAGATAACTGTTCTTCAGATGAAAAAGAAGAACAAATTGCTGAAATGAGTGAAGAGGTATTGGAGCAATCATGCATTAAACAGATGTATAAATGATGCTCAAACTCCAATCTTTCCAGCAAGAATTAAAATTAGAAAAAATGCGTTCAAACAATTTTGAAAAAGAGTTAAAAACGCAAAAAGAAAAATATATCACATTGTTTAACGAAATGCTGGAAACTTGGACTGGGCTAAATCTTTGTTATCTGAGTCCAAATTATTTGATKAAAAATCCAATATCTTAAAAGCCGAATTATCTGATTTAAAGGAAAATTATAAATCATTAGAATTAGTTAATGAAGAACAAATAGTTAAAATAAGTAAGCTTGAACTTCAAATAGTTCAATTAAATGACAAACTGAAGTCTAAAGAGAAAGTTTTATATAAACGAGGACAAACTAATCAAACCATTTTTCTAAACAAACCATCTAAAGCGAGATTCTTTAACCCTCGGAAAGGTTTGGGGTATGAAAATCTTAATTTTTTAGGAAAAGCTTTATACTATGCCTCGACCCTGTACAAATTTGAATATCTTGATTGCGGTCCCGAGTTTTCGGTAAAATTTACAAAATCTTCTGATGAGGTCGAACAACGAGAAGATTACAATCGTCAAAGAAAAGATAAAATGCAAGTTTTGTTCGATTATACAAATCTTAATGAAAGTTATAATAATCAAGACTCTACACTTTCAACAGATTATTTTCACAGTTATTCAAAGGTAGAGCTTGAATCAAAACCAGCTGAACCAAAGCCTTACACTCCAACTCTAATTTTAGAAAAGAAAGTGGTTCAGTTGGAAAAGATTTTAACTGAAGAAAGACTTTCATTTAATAAACAACAAAAAAGAATTTTTAAATAAAATTGAAGATTTACAAAATTCTAAAATAAAAACGAAACATGTTAAATCTGAGTATTTTTCGTGCGAAAAATCTTTAAGTGAAGCCTCCGATTCAGAAGAAATTAATAATGAAGAAATTAAATTTTCAAATATCTTAAATTCAGATGTTTGTTTAGATAATGAGATTGATCGTTTTGATTTTTCAAATAATTTACCCAGTCATGAAGATTTCATAGTTAAAAGCAATATGACTGAGGATTCCGATTTAGCTTCAGATTTTGAAAATAATTTTAATCAAAAACCTGTTTCCGAAGATGTGTATTATAAAAAGAATAAAACTAAAAAGAATTCGAGGAAACAGAAGAAGCTTACAAAGAAAAATAAACAAAAGTTCGACATTCAATTAAATCTGATAATTTTCTTTTTCCTATTTCAGATAAGAAGTTGAAGTTTAAGACAATTTGGAGAGTAAAAGAAGAAGACAAATCATCAACTCAACAGAAGAAGAATAAATTTACTAAATCTGTATTAAATGATTCGATATTGAATAATTCTGTAATAAGATATTCAGTTGATGAATTGTTTGATATAAGAGATAGTAAAAATAATTGTTCTCCATGTAGAGTGAATAAATTATTTAAGTCTTTTACTTCGTTTAAACCTTAT
>NW_020202540.1:26409-29012 GCF_001531365.2 Cynara cardunculus var. scolymus
CGACTTTCACACTTGAACTTTAAGTATCTCAACAAGTTGGTTTGTGACAACTTGGTCAAAGGAATCCCAGAACTGAAGTTTCATAAAGACCATGTATGCGGTGCATGCGAGATGAGCAAAATGAAGAAAGCTTCACACAAGCTGAAGACAGAGTTCAATACCGAACGTCCTTTACACTTACTTCATATGGATCTTTGCGGTCATAGTCGATGACTATTCCAGATATACATGGGTTCATTTTCTACTATCAAAAGATGAAGCGGCAAGACAATTATTTCATTCTTGAAGACAGTCCAAAATAATCTGCAACTTCAAGTTCAGAAAATCAGAACTGACAACGGAACTGAATTCAAGAACAACAAACTCGGTTCATTCCTTGAATCCATCGGTATTTCACATACGTTTTCGGCAGCCCGGACACCGCAACAAAATGGTGTCGTTGAGCGAAAGAACAGAATGTTAGTGGAAGCAGCGCGAACATTGCTTACATGTTCTAGTCTTCCATTATTTTTATGGGCTGAAGCAGTAACGACTGCTTGTTTTACCCAGAACCGCTCTCTTATAAACAGAAGGTTTGGTAAAACTCCGTATGAAATAATAAATAAAAGAATACCTAACATCAAATTCTTCCGAGTTTTTGGTTGCAGGTGCTTCATTCTAAATGACAAAGAGGACAAAGGGAAGTTCGATACTAAAGCTGATGAAGCAATCTTTGTTGGTTACTCAAAGACATCTGCCGCGTATAGGGTCTACAATAAACATACCAAAATCATCAATGAAAGCGTAAACATATCTTTTGATGAAGTCATTGACGTGGCTTATGAACAATTCAGTTCAAGACCCAGGCTGATAATTAACACTTCGCAGAAAGCTGATCAACCTGAGTTTTCTAATTCTGATAAAGCTGATTTAGATTCCTTATTTGAGAACTTTTATGAAGAATATTTTGAAAATAAATCTAATCAGTCTAGGGAAAATTCAAGTGAACAACAGTTATCTGGTCCATCTCCCGATGTGCCAGTAACTGAAACAGAAGAGGAAACAGAAGTAGTAGATGAAGAAATAGAAATGGAAAATCCGAACAATCCCGTTCAGTGTGAAGAGGGTGAAAAATCTGAAGTGCAAGAGGTATTGGTCAAACAAGACGAGAATAATCCACCTCAAACAGATATTCAACCTATTCTAGTTCCTAATATTGAACCTTCACCTGAACCCGCTCCTATAAACTCCCCAAGTACCTATTCTGATCAAAGCTCTTATATTCCCCTACCTCATAGCAAGAAGTGGACCCAAAATCACCCAATACATCAAGTAATTGGTGATCCATCAACACCCATTCGTACATGGTCTGCGACAGCTAATGAGTGTCTTTTTTCCACATTCTTGAGTACTATTGAGCCGACTAAGGTTTCCGAAGCCTTAGCTGATCGGGATTGGATATTAGCAATGCAAGAAGAGCTGAACCAGTTCGAAGCACTCAAAGTCTGGAGATTGGTACCACGTCCCAACAACAAGACGATTATCGGTACTAAATGGGTATTCAAAAATAAAAAGGACGAAGACGGTGTTGTGGTCAGAAATAAGGCCTGACTCGTTGCTAAAGGATATAATCAACAAGAAGGCATTGACTACAATGAAACTTTTGCCCCAGTTGCAAGGATTGAAGCAATACGAATGTTTTTGGCGTACGCGACACACAAGAGCTTCACGGTGTATCAGATGGACGTCAAGACAACATTTTTGTATGGACTTCTCAAAGAAGAAGTCTATGTCTCACAACCGGAGGGTTTTGTTGATCATTCAAAGCCGAATCATGTCTACATCCTTGATCGAGCTCTTTACGGTCTTAAACAAGCTCTGAGAGCCTGGTATGACATTTTATCAGAGTTTCTGGTAAAGTCAGGCTTCTCAAAAGGTAATATTGACACAACCCTTTTCATTAAAAAGGAGAAGTTAAATATTATTTTGATACAAATTTATGTAGACGACATAATATTTGGATCTACAAACCCCAAATACTGTAAAAACTTTTCTGCCTTGATGGTTTCTTGTTTTAAAATGAGTATGATGGGTGAGATGAACTTATTTTTAGGTCTTCAAGTAAAACAATTATTTTCGGGTATCTTTATTTGTCAAACAAAATATACTTTAGATATCCTGAAGAAATTTAATATGGAAAACTGTTCATCTATCAAAACACCTATGGCTCATAGAACGAAAATCCATGCTGATCCTTCTGGAAAAGCTGTTGATCAGAAAACTTATCGAGGCATGATAGGTTCTTTGATGTATTTGACGTCTTGTAGACCTGATATAATGTTTTCAACACATCTTTGTGCCAGATATCAGTCTAATCCGAAGGAGTCCCATCTAAATATCGTTAAGCGCATTTCCCAATATCTTAAAGGGACTACTAATCTTGGACTCTGGTATCCCAAGGATACTAGTTTTGAACTGACAGCTTATTCAGATGCAGACTATGCAGGCTGTATGTTGGACCGGAAACGTACAACATAATATGTAGCTGCTGCAAGCTGCTGTTCTCAAGTGCTATGGATGCAGACACAACTCAGAGACTACGGGCTTTATTTTAATAAAATTCC
>NW_020202540.1:29510-31186 GCF_001531365.2 Cynara cardunculus var. scolymus
TTGATCGTGGAAATCTATATTTGAGGGGGAGTGTGAAAGTTTATCTGTTTTTTAATAACTGATCATATTTTGAGGGGAAGTGAATTTTATCTGTGTTGAACTAACATTTTATATTTTTCTTACAGGTATTTTGAGCATTATCTAATTTTTGAAAGATGTAGAGTTTAGAAATATAAGTGTTTGGTCGATTTAGTCTTATCCGGACAACATTTGTCCGATTTAGACTAATCCGGACAAAAGGCTATATGATAAACTCTTATCCGGATAAGGTTAGATATGTTATACAAGAGATTGAGCGGATTAGTAAATCGCTTGTTTTGCCTTGACCGGATTCTTAAATCGCTTGTTTCGATTATTCTTTCAAGTCCTTAAATCGTTCATTTCATGAGCGATTTAACTTTTCTTTTGAGCGATCAAGTCTTCTTCGTTGAGCGATTTATTCCTTAATCGTTTGAACCATGAGCGATTTATTCTTAAACCGGACAAGTCTTGACCGGTGTTCTTCTAAATCGCCTATGCCTTGAGCGATTTATTGTCCAGATAAACACTTAGTTGATTCTTATTCCATAAATTGGACACCTCTTGACCGATTTATTCTAATCCGGACAACCCTTGAGCGGTTTAGAATTTGAACGGGTTTTGACTTTGATTATAAATATTCGATCCATTTTTTACTTTCACTCTTATTGTTCATCATCTCCGGCTGTCTTCTCTGTTAAATCGCTTAATTACCTCAAGATTCTTCGAACCTTCATCTGTTTCTTCCCTATTCTTTATAAGGTTTACATTGTTCGATCTCTATGAATAATATTTCTTGTTGTTATTGACTAGATTGGACAACTTTGGACTGTTTGAACTCTATACCGATTAATATTGAATCTAAAATCTTGAAATCTGATTCGAAATGTCATATGCTTAATAACCTCAATCAGACTTATCATAGTTAATCGCTCTAATAAAACAAGTTTTTTAGGTTAATTTTTTCTTTAGAGTGGGTTTTTAGTGGTTTTAGAGTTTTGATTGTTTTGACCGGATTTTTCACCGGAGAAGGTGATCGGAGTTTACTCCGATCAACCTTAATCCGATTGATGTTGTCCGGATTAGGATTTCTTTTAGACTTGAAATTTTTTTTTTGCTTTCTTTGTTGACCGGATATGAAATCCGGTCACCAAATTTTTTCCTTTAAATTTTTGTAAGCCATTTTTTTTTACTTTTTAGAATTGTTTAGTGATGAATATTTTTTTTAGAAATTTTTTTTGTTTGTTTGTTGTTTTGTTTTTAATTTTTTTAGTAGAATTGTTTTTCTTTAAGTTCATTTTTTTACTTTAATTTTTTTTTTTAATTTCTTGAACAATATGAGTTCTAATATTTTAGATTGTTTACATGTTAATGGCGGACACAAGACATCAATCTGACGAGGAATCTCATGTTCCTTCGGTCAGATCCGATAATATCCCAAACCCCCCGCCTAACCAACCCATACCCTCCAAAACCTTGTTTTCCCAAATAAAATACCTAGACATAAAGCCTAACAACCATTCCTTTTCTTTTGATATGCCAGCTGAATATCCAATCATCCCTGAAATACTGAAAGAACACCCTATAGCCTACTCCTTATCAGCCAATACACCTGTTCCTATGGTGTATCTACAACAACTTTGGAGTACGCTTACACT
>NW_020202540.1:34569-35229 GCF_001531365.2 Cynara cardunculus var. scolymus
TTCAAACCAATGAACTTCTGATGAAAAAGTATAAAGATGCACAAGAAGTTTTTGAAAAACTAAACGGCCAAAAGGATACACAAGGGATCGGATTCAATGAATTAGATTCATTCATCGACTCAAAGAAATTCATCCTTGAATCCACTTTCAAACTTGGATGCATTCAAAAACCTGACTTCTCTCCAAAACAAAAAGCAAGTTTCAAAAGAGTTAAAGTCGATGGAAAAACTTTTGTTTCAAGACAGGACTTCGAAAATGTGGTTTACGAGAAAAGTACTTGTAAAAATCTTGATGAAAGAAATGACATTTCCAAACCAGAGATTGTTGAAAACTCTATTGAAAAACCAGAATCTATGAATGTCAAATCTATCTCATTAGCAAGTATTTTTGATGAAAAGGAAAATCCAAATGAGGAACCATCAATCGATGAATCGATCAATCACTCAAGTAAAATTGAGAATTCATCGAAATCAAAATCGATGAAACCTCAAGAAGAACACGCTAAAGCATCAACCCCTGAACCCACATCCTCTGCTCCAATCCAAGTTAAATTTGATTTTGAGAAATCAGCAAGAGACTTTCTCGATTCTGAATCTGAACACGAAATAAGTTGTGAACCACCAAAGATTATTGAGAACAAGAAACCTAAAAATTTCAAGT
>NW_020202541.1:0-4693 GCF_001531365.2 Cynara cardunculus var. scolymus
GCTGAATGCTGGAATAACATGGAGGTCTCATCATCATTCGCTGAAGCTAGAGCAGTCTTCACACATTTGTAGATAGGCTCGTAATCACTGAATACCGCTTCAGATCACGTACTCGCCAGTCTCTAATCTTCAGTTTCAGTCTTCGACATTCGCTGAAGGTTCTTTGGTGTGAGTGTTGTCTTTTTTAAGTAATGTTTGTCAATGACATTTACAAAACAAGCTTCTCAGCGATCACTGAACATACTCAGCGTATGATCGCTGGAACTGAAAATACAGAAACAAAATTACATCGATAGATAAAAGGGATTATCATCAAATCACTGAGAGAGAGGATCAACACTGCCAAACCATCTATTTATATTAGGTGTCTTCTTTTTAGTACTATTAATAGGTAGATCAAATAAGTAGTAAGAACCATACCAGTCATTATTATACCTGTTAAATGAATTCCAGCTGTTTTCAAACCAGTTGTTCCCATATCCTCTGTTGATCTTCTTCTTGTTAACAAACTCATTTGTTCCATAATTTGAGCATAGGATTCTTCTCTTGCTGAAACTGGTCAATTGATTAGTAGATCTCACAGTGCAAGGAAGAACAGTATTAGTTACAACAGATTTATTAGACACAACTGAATCAGCTTTACTAACCCAAACTTGTTTAACTTTTGAAAAATTATTGGGTGATCCAATGACATACCCTTGATAAAACTGATTTGAAGAACGAGACTTGTTCTTAGAAACAGTTGATTTAGGACTGCTTGAATAACTGTTGGATTTAACACTAGAACAGTTATAAAAGCAAGTTTTACACTGAGATTGAGAACCAGTTGAGCTTTCAGCTCTTGAAAAATCTGTTACTTTCTTAAGTAACTGGTCTCTCTCATCAACAACTAAATCATACTTCTTCTTAAGTTCAGATCTCATGTTGAATTCAGTTACAAGTTCTGTCTCTAGATCAGACAATTTCTTTGCAGTATCCAAAAACTTACCTTCTAATTCTTTCTTCAGTTTATCAAACCCTTTCCTTTCTTTCTCAAACTTCTTTCTTTCTTCATCTGAACTTCCCTTATCATTCTCAGAAGCAATGTCAAGCCACTTCTTCTTTTCTGTAAGTTCTTTGGCAATTGCTGCATGTTTCTTGACAGTGTTTTTCTTTTCAAGAACAAACAGTCTTTTCTCTTCATCTAGTGCTTTCTGCTTTTGTTCAGCCTCTTTCTTTTCTTTATCAACCTTGGCTCGTTCCAAGATGATAAGTTGTTCAAAATCTGAGATTTGATTCAAAAGAAATTTAGCGTTCAGCTCAAGAGAATTAATCTTATTTTCATAAGATAAACATTCATCATCAAATCGTCTGTCTAATTCAATAAATCTCTTTTTCTCTTTTTCAAAAACTGTTCTTTCAACATTGAAACTCTTTTCAGCTTCCAAAACCTTTTATTTTTCTAAGTTCAGTAACTTTCTTAACTCAATCAGATCACTTTCAGACTTCTAAAATTTATCAGTTAAGTCATTAGTCTTAGTATGTTTTCTACCTGGAGAATTTCTTTCAGCTCTAAATTCACTCTGGACTTTTTGGAGTTCATTAAACAGATCTTTATTAGATTTACTCCATGTCTTCAATTCATTATCACAATCTTTTCTTACATCATCCAAAGATTTTTCAAGTTTATTAATCCGATATTTGGAATCATTCTCAACTCTTTCTAATGCTTCTTTATGCTCTTTTTGTAAATTTGCAATAAAATCTACATTAGCATGATTTTCAGAAAACATGTTTATGTATTTGTCTTTATAGTCCACTATACTCTTCTCCAGCTTGGAAATCTGAACTCTCAACTCTTTATTCTCCTTCTTAAGAAAAGTTGTCATTAAAAAAGAATCAAGATTGATCAAATAAGGAATCTATGCAGTTCAAGAAATTGATCAAAAAAATACAATCTAAAATTTACACTTCTCAAAATTCCTGGAAATCCTATCTGGTCAAAAAGAATGTTGAACAAGACTTAATATTCAAAAAGATAATGAACAAAAGGACATAGACAAGGCTCAAACAATTCATGTAGTGAAAAAGTGTCTAAATTGCTCAAAGGTGTGCCTAAGCTCAAGTCTATGCTCAAGCCTAAGTCTAAATCGCCCAATGAAGTACCAAATTCGCTCAAGACTTGTTCTAAATTGCTCACAACTTGTTCTAAATCGCTCACAATTAAGCCTAAATCGCTCACAACTAAGAACTAAATCGCTCAATCTTTGAACTAAATCGCTCAAAACTGAAACTAAACTAAGTATAAATCGCTCAACGCCTTGTGCCTAAATCGCTCAATGCTTAACTCTTAATCACTCAATACACTGCCTAAATCGCTCAAGGATGAACTCACTCAAGACTATGTTTAAATCGCTTAAGACTAAACTTAAATCGCTCAATTCACTGCCTAAACCGCTCAAGACTATGTTTCTTAATTGCTCAAGCCTAAGCTCTTAATTGCTCAAGACTATGTGTGATGTAAACACTAACTCGCTCAAGGGGTGTGCGATGTAAACACTAACTCGCTCACTACATGAATTAAATCGCTCACTTCATGAATTAAATCGCTCACCACATGAAATAAATCGCTCACCACATGAAATAAATCGCTAACAACTTGAGTCTAAATTGCCCACAACATGTTTTAATCGCTCAAGCCTAAGCTCTTAATCGCCTAAAGCAAAGACTAAATCGCTCACACTATGAGCAATGTAAGGATGCAACTTAAATCAGTCATCAAGATGAGTAGAGCCAAGCGATTTAAAATAACAAGATCCAATCAAAATGTCATTCAAACTTAGATCAAACCAACAAACAAACACAAAAACTACAAAAATTCATACAAAAAAATGGATCAAAATCTATCTTTTTGATGAATTTTAATAAGATCACGAAGATCTTCAAAAATTCATAAAACTAACAAATCTCTTCAAATCTTTACAGACAATGATCAAATCATGAAATTGTATGAATAACACTGATTCACGACTTAAAAACTTACACAATGATCATCATTTTAACATTCAAACATCCAAAAATTAAAGATTTGAGAAATTTTTTATGAAAAATGTGAAGAACATTCAAGAACAGAATATGAATATGAATAACATAAGATGAATTTCCAGAAAAAATGTGCAACTTTTAACAATTTCTTCAATCAAGTTCACTGCAAATCCGCTCTGATACCAATTGATAGTCCCTAATATATAAATCTTCAATATAACACTTGAGAATCCATGGCAGAGATGATATTCAATAAGAACATGTAGAAGGAGACTTGAGGGGATTTGTCAAATAGTCAACTTTATTATGTACGTGAGATTTTTACAAATAAGCTTCCTTACTAAAATTACAAGGAAATACCCTTTATATATGGTCAAACATCTAGACAAAGTCAAAGTCAAACTATCCTATGAAAAGTCAAACACGAGGACTTTAATACAATTATAGACAAAATTAACTTTCAAGACGAATACAATTTAATACTGAATTTCAGTCCTAACATTACGTCATTATTGAACCTAAATTATTATAATTAAAAATTTGAATTAAAAAACTACACAAAAAATACTAAAATAGGAATTTTAAATAGTTAATTTGATACTAATATCGATATTTTTGTCAAAATTTTATTATATCTTTAAATTTATATTTTATTAAAAAAACTTCATCGCTTTTTCAAAATCACATAAGACCATAATATAACATCGACTGAGATAAAAAATAAAATAAAATATTAAAATCAAGACGTATCTCGCTGTATTGTGCGAGTATCCTTATAGTTATATTAAATAGAGTAGAATTGTTTATAGAAAATTTTCTAAACTTTTAATTACTTAATCTGTGAAAAACCTTTTTGTCCCCATTTGAAAAATGTAGGTTTTATTAAGAGTGGTGTTTATTGGTAATTTTATGATGCCCCAAACTCCTTGTTTCCTCTTGCTCTTTTAATCTCTCATTATTCCTCTTTCTCTATATATCTATGTAAAGTAAAATCTTTGAAAGATATATTTGACATTTCTAAATCATGATATTACCTCCATGCTTATTTCTTAATTTATGCTTTTTTTCTTTTCTTTCTTCAGGAACCATTTTCTTCAATTTATTTAATACCTACTAATTGTCTTAATTTATTCATTACTCATTAATTGTCTTAATTTATTAATTAAAACACTAATTTTCTTGATTTATTAGTACGTCGGTTTATTTTTTCTCCATAAATCAATTGTCTTAATTTATTAATCACCCATTGGTTGTCTAATTTAATAATTAAGACAAGACATTAAATGTCTTAATTTATTATTAACCTAATACATTTATTTTCCTTACCACCGTCCTTTTCTTCTCCGAACACATGATTTAGCTTCATCTATAACCTGATTCCCTGTCAAGATCCATATGAGAAATCATATATAAAGGAACCATGTAAGATGTGAATTATGTGATAATACTTGCATAAATTATATGTGCATATATAATAATTTGATATTGTTAGACCCCATAATTTATAAGTGCAAAAGTAATGAAGAACAATAAGTGATGAAGAACCAGAAGACCGATGAAGACATTAAGGCATAATTGACCAAGTCTGGAGAAGAACCAGAGGGTCGATGAACAACCAGAGATGCGATGGAAAGAGCATCTTCATCACCCCTCTGGTCAACAACACTTA
>NW_020202541.1:8358-32818 GCF_001531365.2 Cynara cardunculus var. scolymus
CCCCACCTCCTCCCTACCTATAAATACCCTTCTTCAACCTCCATTTACTCTTTACGCTTCCTAAAACCTGCAAACAGACTTTGACGAACGAACTTACCTGCAACCTCCAACGCAATGGCTTCCTCTGCATCATACGAGTCCAACAACAATGACAGCCACGTTCAATCCACCGGCGCCGACAGCTGTGCAATCGTCTTCCTCCCAATGAAGCCTAACAACCATGCCATTGAACTGCGAAACACCCTGTTCAACGACAGGTTTGCCGTCATGATCGAATTCTTCAAAAACTACATCCTTCTACCAGCACTGACCCTCACTAACAATGGCGTACCACTAAAGTACGTCCAACAGTACTAGCAGACCTACGAATTCCACCGTGAAAGCCATGGAATAATGGGGGACATTGACGCCCCAAATGACATGATTTGCTCACTCAAGATCTCGCGGGCAAAAGTATCTCGAGTACTGTGCATTCCCACTCGTTGAGAACTCGGCATTGAGCAATACGCCGATCCACCCACCACCTCCGACATTCTCCGGTTCATTCAAATGCTAGGTTACAATCGTGACCTACGCAACACCTCCGACTTCAAAAGGCAACATTTACCGCCAATGTGGAACATGTTCTTCTCCATCTTGAATAGGGCCCTCACCTGCAAACTAGGGTCGATGGACCAGGGCAACATCAACATCATGACGATCATGTATGGACTCTTCTTCAACATCCCTCTCGACTACGATTTTCTCATATACATTGAGATCCACACGGCCGTAGTCAAGAAATGCAAGCTCCAGGCGACCGGCAAGCCCCTGACCTCTATTCTGTTTCCTCGTTTCCTAGCCCTCTTCATAGGGGATGCGATGAGAAAACATGACCTCCCGGCCGAAGAACAATTCACCCCCGTCTTCAAAATGCATGGCCATCGACCTACTCTATCGAAGGAAGGATACACCACCAACAGACCCATCTCCAGAGCCATGCTTAGTGTCATTCCAGAGACATATGAGATACGTAGAACCTACGAACGCTCTATGTTGTCCCATGAACCAAGGGCAGCTACCCCAGAGCAAATAGAGCCGTCCCCAAAAACAAGCGAGGGAGCACAGGAGGCACCTTCATCGGATGATGAAGTTGATGATGATGATGATGACACTCCTCGTGCATCCCCCGGCGCTACTCAAACAAATCCCCCTCCCTCTTCCCAATGGGCAACCACCACATCTACCCCTGGCGATCAAGGCCAAAGGGGCATTGAACAAGGACCACCCAATCCAATCCCACAACCAGCCAGCCATCCAGAGGCCATTCTTCGGGCCTCTGGAGATGATTTACCTTAGGAACCTCAATTTCCATCGCCCCTCTCCCAACAGAGAGGCGATGAAGACATAAGAGCCATATCACCTCATGGCTCGACAGTACCACCCACACACCCAGAAGCATGTGTTGCTTCTGCCATTGATGAACCCCAAGATCATTCAGAGCGATCTCCATTTTGTGCACCACAACCCCCTTCAATACTTGATCTAGCGAAGGGGAAACGCACTTACTTCTCTTACCCGGCCTTTGAAGCTGAGGAAGAGGAAGAAGTTTTCGCAACATCTAGAGATAGCTCCTCACTTAAGGGCTATCAAGGACATGATGGAAGTCTTTCAAGGCCTACATTTTCACAAGGCATTGAAGGCACCTCAGGAGCAGAGGCTCAACCTGCAGCATCCGTTGCTACAGGGGTTAGCCCCACGGCAGAACTGGTCACAAAGGCCGAGTTCCAAGCCTTTGTTGACTTAGTTCAGCTGTCCTTGGAAGACCTAAAACTCATCATCCAAGGGATTGTTGACAGCCCACCATCCATCGATACCACCACCCTTCAACAATCCCTTGGCACCCTTCAACAGACCCTCACCACCCTTGCCACCCAAACCCGAGACAATACCACCCGTCTCCAAATGCTTCAACAAACTGTCACCGACACCACAACGCCACCTCCTCCCTTGCCACCCAAAGAAACCATCTCCTTATCCACTCCATCGCTACTCTCATGGCCCAGGCAACTACGACCGATGAGAACCTAGCCTCCATCACCACCCAAATAAACACCATCTTCCAGACCCTTAATGCCCTACCAGCCACCATACTCTCCCAACTCCCTCAACAAATCCCACCCTAAACAACTTCATCAATCGATGAAACCCTAGCCTCCTCACCACCCAAATGACCGCCATACAAACCACCCTAACCCAACTCCCAACCACTATACTAGCCAACATACCCCAACCTCCACCACCTTCACCTCCCTCTACAGGCCCATCCTTCGTTGCAGCCTTCTCCTCCTTCACTGGAGAGGTGAGGAATCTCATCGCCAACCTTCCCAATCCTCCATCGACATCCACCACCACCTCTGTGCCACTTCCACCTCCATCAAGCATGGATTTTGCCACCAGAGCCGATCTTCGGGCTCTATCCAAGGCACTTATCTCATCGTTCAATAAGATAAGTGCAAAGTTTGCTGCCAGGTCGGTTGAGCCTACCATTGCATTGAGAAAGAGTCTTACGCAATAGCAAGATCGAACAAACACTCTTCTTCGCACCATGGAACAACGGCGCAACAAGGATCGAGTGCACACATTGGCCGACCACATATGGCTGTGGAAGAAGAATAGGTCTAGGGCCTCCTACTCATCAGGCTGCCCCCTCAAATGACAAAGGCATAAGGATCCAGACCCCGATGATCAAGGTCTCGGTCCTCATGGGCGGGAGAATTAGGCCACTGCTTCATAACCCATGGAATCCGCTGCACCCTCAACATCCCTTTACCAAACACAAAACCCACCATCTTCACCACCCCAAACACAATAATCTTCATCAACCCAAGCAAGGGAACCAGAGGCTCAGCCCTCTGAAAATGTACTTAATGTACATGTTCCCCTTGCTACCACACTTGAACCCATCGTGTTGAGTTCCTCAACCGATGAAAATCCATCCACCCCACCAATAGAAACCAACCCACCTTTTACTCCATCACCAACACCAAACCTACCATTAACCCCATCACCAACCCCTCGCGATACACAACCTTTCATCACCCAACCCGATGAACCTGAACCACCCTAAAATGAGCCAACCCAAGAAACCATCCCATTGCCAACCGATACACAACCCACTACCCAAACTCAACCCTTAATCAAACCAACCATGGTGCAAGTGAACATTCCCTCTTCATCAAGGTACCCTCCACAGAGCATAGTCGATGAAATAATCGAGAACATGGAGTCGCTAAGGAAACGTCCAGAGATACCTCCCAGGGAATCCATCATGATAGAGAATATCCATCAATATCTATACCACGATCGCGATGAAAGCTTGTCTCTCAATCCTCCAGTTCTATCGCCAGAATCCATGGACCTCCTATACCATCGGTTTGTTAGACAAAGTACCCAACCACCACAAGCTATCTTCTCAAACAATGGGATAAGGATGGTAATGGATATCAAGATGAGGACCTTCGCCAATAGAGCTATTAGATATATCGAGTACACGATGGAGAGAGCTCATGGTCAGGTCAGCGTCTTCAACGACAATGACTTGATCAATCTCAACCCCTATGACTTGATCGACCTTCATGCGTTCACAGCTTAGAGACTGGATCAAGGAATAAGATTTGGGATGGCAAACAGAGCGATAGTGAAGACGATGGAGACCCTGGTGAAGCACAGAGCCAAGAGTGATTTTCAAATTGCTCTACAATTGGGTATCGAAAGACTCTCCTGCACCCCACTAAACGAAGACTTTCCTGGACTGTAGAAGAAGAGATCTGCCTCTGTCTTAACTCAACCCGAGCTTGGACTTATCTTCAAGAATGAGTTCGGGACACATAAATTTTTTAGACTAACGGAAGCCTTCAAGTATTCAACCGATACACTTGAGTGGTTTCAGAAGGTTATCAGAGAGAGGCTGGGCAGAACTTATGTGCCAAGAGAAGATGGGAAGCAACTCATTCATGAGATATCAACAGTCCTCAGCTATTGAAGACTACTTCTGCGCTTCTGGGAAATATCTCAAGGTAGATCATGATGAGTTGTAAATTTTTTGCCTTAATATGAAATGTATTTTGCTTCCAGTACTGTAAGAATTCATCATCCAATGAAAATTTGGAATTTGATGCTTTTCTTTAGATTAGTCTATGTTCTTCAAAATTGTTCATAGATTAGTTCATGTTTGTTCTTTCATTACTTAGGGGGAGATTGTTAGACCCATAATTTATAAGTGCAAAAGTAATGAAGAACAATAAGTGATGAAGAACCAGAAGACCGATGAAGACATTAAAGTAGAATTAACCAAGTTTGGAGAAGAACCAGAGGGTCGATGAACAATCAGAGATGCGATGGAAAGAGCATCTTCATCACCCCTCTGGTAAAAAACACTTAGAGTTTTCTTCAGCAATTCAACCAGAGGCATACGATGAAGATATAAAGATAAGGTTGAATCATCATCTCATGAAAGACAGCTGGAGATGACAAATCGACAGCTGGATTTCAAGTTTATCTTAATTTATAGCTTATCCATAGTTTAGATAAACTTTATCTGTTAGTAGAAGATTAGCTAAATAGTCTCACTAGATAGTTATCTTCTAATTAGCCTTYTAGTATMAATAGGTGATTAGGCCTATTGTTAAAAATGTCRCTTTTACGTTTTTCATATTGAATAAAGTGAAATCATTGGCACTCAAGATTATTCTTTGAATGTTCATACATTGTTCTTGAGTGTTCATCATTTCGTTCATTAAAACACTATAATTTGGTTATTCTTAACTCGATTATTAATGTTGGCTCCCTCACTAAGCCTCCAACTCTTCAACGAGAAGAGTACCCACAATAGAGGATAAGGATGGTAAACTTCTAGGAAGGAATGGACAGGAACCTCCTGTGATTTGTAATGGAGGCTCCTTACGTTCCACAGACTCTTGTCCCAAGAGTCCTAGGAACAAATACCACAGCTAAAATCCCTGCCTACTACATGCCCAAGGATGAGAAAAATTGGGATGAAGACGACTTAGAACGGGTTGAGACCGACAAGAAGGCCAAAAGACTGATAATCATGGTCATACCCAATGAGATATTCCAATCCCTTGATGCATGTTCCACAGCCAAGGAACTATGGGATAAACTGGCAAACCAACTAGAAGGAGGAGCAAAAATAAAGAAGAATCGTAGAGCACAATGTCTCAACGAATACACCAACTTCAAGGCTCTTCCTAATGAACCGATTCAGAAGACATACGATCGTTTTAACACATTGATTAATCAATGTCGTCGAAACGATATCTCCAGAACTAARGAAGAAAACAATGTTTTATTCCTAAAAAGTCTTGGCGATGAATGGACTCAGCTGTCGATGTCCCTTCAAGCAAATCAGGACCTAGACGGCTAGTCACTTCATGATCTGTATGGAATGCTTGCAGCACAAGAGAATGACATTATGAAGAAGAAGGTATCCATCGGTGGACCTTTAGCTCTTGCTGCCGATGAAAAGGAAATATCAAGGACTCCTACCAGAGAACATAAGAAGAAAGAAAAGAAAGCACTGGTGGTAGAATCAGAATCTGAAGACAAAACTTCTGAATCAGATGATGATATCAAAGCCTTTGCCAAATCTCTAGCCTTGATTACAAAGCAGTTCCAGAAAAAGTTCATCAAGAAACCCTATGAACGAAAAGAATTCAAGAAGGAAAGGCACCAGTCATCTTATGAAAGGAAGCCATCTAAATTTCATCAGAGGGATGGAAGAGAAGAAAGAGAAGAAAGAAGAGAAGATAGAAGAGACGAGAGGAAAGAGGACAAGGATGGAAGGAAAAATGACCCCCGCTGCTTCAGGTGCGGAAAACTTGGTCATTTTTCAAAAGAATGCAGAAGACGACTGGTAAAGGATGCTGACTATTACAAGAATAAATACAAGTATAATCCAAGAGAGCGAAGCCTGATGGCTGAGAAAGAAAATTGGGTGTCTAATTCTTCATCAGATGAAGAAGACAAAGCACTCATCTTTCTGATGGCCACGTCCAATGCAGAATCTGATGATCAGGTATGTGAGTCTACTTCCAATGAAACCAACTCTGCTCCATCAGAGCTAGGGTTAAGGGTGATAAAAATTTCAGAGGATTTCTTTAAATTAAAAGAGAAATTAAATTTCGAAAAATCTGAAAGAATAAAAGCGGAAAAAGAAGCAAGTTTCTACAGAATTGTGTCTCAACCTCTACAGCAGAAGCAAAATATGTTGCTGCTTCTAGTTGTTGTACACAAGTTCTCTGGATGAAGACTCAGCTTAAGGACTATGGATTCCATTATGATAAAATCCCCATCCTCTGTGACTCCAAGAGTGCCATAACAATCTCTGCAAACCCAGTGCAGCATTCCAAGACCAAGCATATCGATGTAAGGTACCATTTTCTAAAAGACAATATTGAAAAAGACAATATAGAAATGTACTTTGTTCCCACTGAGATTCAACTTGCTGACATTTTCACAAAAGCTCTTGATGAGAAAAGATTTTTATTTCTAGTCAGCAAGATGGGTATGCTGAATCTCACCACTTAAAGGCAAAAAGTATTTAAATCATAGATTCTTAACAAGTGATACAAAGAAATCAGCCAAAATCAGTAAAGTACTCCAAACCAGCGTCTCTAGTTCTAAAGACCAGAGCCTCTGGTCATGAAGCAATTTTTTTTTATTATGGCTCAAATTTCTTTCATCGCCTTTGGAACCAGAGACCTTTGGTCCAAAGCAAATACTTGGTCTTTCTTCACTAAGTATTACCTTCGCAACCAGAGCCTCTGGTTCTAAAGACCAGAGCCTCTGGATTCTCACCCCTTGAGACCAGACCCCTTTTGAACTCCATCGCATATCCTCATTCATGTAACTAGAGCCTCTGGTTCTAAAGACCAGAGTCTCTGGTTTCCAAGTCCTTTGCAACCAGAGATATCTGGTTCCCATATAAGACTTGGCTTGTTCACTTCACCCTTCATCAAAAATAGCATTTCTAGACCAACCAGAGCCTCTGGTTCTAAAGACCAAAGCCTCTGGATTCATACTCTTTGCGACCAGAGCCTCTCTGAACCCAAAGAATCCCCCCCTTCTCTCTACATGCACTTAACCCTATTTTCTTACTTCAATTCATCGCCTTTGCAACCAGAGCCTCTGGTTCTAAAGACTAGAGCCTCTGGATTCAAAGCCTTTGGAACCAAAGGCCCTCTAGTCTCAAAGGCCCATCCATTATACTCTTTCACATACACTCAACCATTCTCTCATATTTCTTTTTCCTCGCCTTTGAAAACAGAGCCTCTGGTTCTAAAGACCAAAGCCTCTGGATTCATTGTCTTTGGAACCAGAGCCCTCTGGTCTCAAAGACCCATTCATATGCATATCCTTTTGCACACTTAGCCACATTTCATACCTTTCTTTCATCATCCTTCACAACCAGAGCCTCTGGTCACCTCAATCATCATCATTATTGGTTCTAGGGAGTTTTTTTTAAAACTCAACCAATCTTCATGCACCATTTGAGGGGGAGCTACTCTTTCATCATGAAACTCCATTATATACATGCATTTTCCATACCAGAGCCTCTGGTTCTACTATCCAGAGCCTCTGGACACATAAATGCTACATAAATAATGAATACACCATGTGTATTTAACCAGAGCCCCTCTAGTTCTACATAATGGATTGCCTATGCTTATTCAGAAGCTCTGATTTGTCATCCAAGATTTCTTAATCATGTAATCCAACATTTCATCGATGAATTCCTTCATCGATGTTCAACCAGAGCACCTCTGGTTCCCCATCAAAAGGGTTATGTGAAACAAGAAGTCCTCTGGTTCCATGATAAAATCACTCTCATCCATAAACCCATCAAAATTGAAAAACTTTCTAAAGATTATACAAAATTGCAGCTTTTGTGACTAAAAACTATACAACATGGGTTTTTAGAAGACCAAAACTTCGTAATTCGTATTAATCTTACAATTAGATGGGATTTTAAATTTAAATTGTTTTTGGATTAATATTTAACGAGATATTATTTGGAATAATTTCTTATTTCAAATAATCCATATGTCATCCTCACACGCGCCTGACACCATATACAGCATGTTCCCTATGAACCGTTTCATTTTTCCCTTTCCTAACCCCACCTTGACACGTGTCCTCCAACATTAATGGCACGTACAGTCAAGACGGCTCACGATCTCCAAATCAAATCACCTTTTTACCCAACCGACTCCCATTTTCATGATTATTTAAATATAATAATCAAGAAAACCTGTTCATATTCCCCATCCCCCACCCCACCCCCACCTCCTCCCTACCTATAAATACCCTTCTTCAACCTCCATTTACTCTTTACGCCTCCTAAAACCTGCACACAGTCTTTGACGAATGAACTTACCTGCAACTTCCTACGCAATGGCTTCCTCCACATCACACGAGTCCAACAACAATGACAACCACGTTTAATAAACCGGCACCGACAGCCGCGCAATCGTCTTCCTCCCAATGAAGCCCAACAACCATGCCATTGAACTGCGAAACACCCTGTTCGACGACAGGTTTGCCGTCATGATCGAATTCTTCAAAAACTACATCCTTCAACAAGCATTGACCCTCACTGACAATGGCGTACCACTAAAGTACGTCCAATAGTACTGGCAGANCCCCACCTCCTCCCTACCTATAAATACCCTTCTTCAACCTCCATTTACTCTTTACGCTTCCTAAAACCTGCAAACAGACTTTGACGAACGAACTTACCTGCAACCTCCAACGCAATGGCTTCCTCTGCATCATACGAGTCCAACAACAATGACAGCCACGTTCAATCCACCGGCGCCGACAGCTGTGCAATCGTCTTCCTCCCAATGAAGCCTAACAACCATGCCATTGAACTGCGAAACACCCTGTTCAACGACAGGTTTGCCGTCATGATCGAATTCTTCAAAAACTACATCCTTCTACCAGCACTGACCCTCACTAACAATGGCGTACCACTAAAGTACGTCCAACAGTACTAGCAGACCTACGAATTCCACCGTGAAAGCCATGGAATAATGGGGGACATTGACGCCCCAAATGACATGATTTGCTCACTCAAGATCTCGCGGGCAAAAGTATCTCGAGTACTGTGCATTCCCACTCGTTGAGAACTCGGCATTGAGCAATACGCCGATCCACCCACCACCTCCGACATTCTCCGGTTCATTCAAATGCTAGGTTACAATCGTGACCTACGCAACACCTCCGACTTCAAAAGGCAACATTTACCGCCAATGTGGAACATGTTCTTCTCCATCTTGAATAGGGCCCTCACCTGCAAACTAGGGTCGATGGACCAGGGCAACATCAACATCATGACGATCATGTATGGACTCTTCTTCAACATCCCTCTCGACTACGATTTTCTCATATACATTGAGATCCACACGGCCGTAGTCAAGAAATGCAAGCTCCAGGCGACCGGCAAGCCCCTGACCTCTATTCTGTTTCCTCGTTTCCTAGCCCTCTTCATAGGGGATGCGATGAGAAAACATGACCTCCCGGCCGAAGAACAATTCACCCCCGTCTTCAAAATGCATGGCCATCGACCTACTCTATCGAAGGAAGGATACACCACCAACAGACCCATCTCCAGAGCCATGCTTAGTGTCATTCCAGAGACATATGAGATACGTAGAACCTACGAACGCTCTATGTTGTCCCATGAACCAAGGGCAGCTACCCCAGAGCAAATAGAGCCGTCCCCAAAAACAAGCGAGGGAGCACAGGAGGCACCTTCATCGGATGATGAAGTTGATGATGATGATGATGACACTCCTCGTGCATCCCCCGGCGCTACTCAAACAAATCCCCCTCCCTCTTCCCAATGGGCAACCACCACATCTACCCCTGGCGATCAAGGCCAAAGGGGCATTGAACAAGGACCACCCAATCCAATCCCACAACCAGCCAGCCATCCAGAGGCCATTCTTCGGGCCTCTGGAGATGATTTACCTTAGGAACCTCAATTTCCATCGCCCCTCTCCCAACAGAGAGGCGATGAAGACATAAGAGCCATATCACCTCATGGCTCGACAGTACCACCCACACACCCAGAAGCATGTGTTGCTTCTGCCATTGATGAACCCCAAGATCATTCAGAGCGATCTCCATTTTGTGCACCACAACCCCCTTCAATACTTGATCTAGCGAAGGGGAAACGCACTTACTTCTCTTACCCGGCCTTTGAAGCTGAGGAAGAGGAAGAAGTTTTCGCAACATCTAGAGATAGCTCCTCACTTAAGGGCTATCAAGGACATGATGGAAGTCTTTCAAGGCCTACATTTTCACAAGGCATTGAAGGCACCTCAGGAGCAGAGGCTCAACCTGCAGCATCCGTTGCTACAGGGGTTAGCCCCACGGCAGAACTGGTCACAAAGGCCGAGTTCCAAGCCTTTGTTGACTTAGTTCAGCTGTCCTTGGAAGACCTAAAACTCATCATCCAAGGGATTGTTGACAGCCCACCATCCATCGATACCACCACCCTTCAACAATCCCTTGGCACCCTTCAACAGACCCTCACCACCCTTGCCACCCAAACCCGAGACAATACCACCCGTCTCCAAATGCTTCAACAAACTGTCACCGACACCACAACGCCACCTCCTCCCTTGCCACCCAAAGAAACCATCTCCTTATCCACTCCATCGCTACTCTCATGGCCCAGGCAACTACGACCGATGAGAACCTAGCCTCCATCACCACCCAAATAAACACCATCTTCCAGACCCTTAATGCCCTACCAGCCACCATACTCTCCCAACTCCCTCAACAAATCCCACCCTAAACAACTTCATCAATCGATGAAACCCTAGCCTCCTCACCACCCAAATGACCGCCATACAAACCACCCTAACCCAACTCCCAACCACTATACTAGCCAACATACCCCAACCTCCACCACCTTCACCTCCCTCTACAGGCCCATCCTTCGTTGCAGCCTTCTCCTCCTTCACTGGAGAGGTGAGGAATCTCATCGCCAACCTTCCCAATCCTCCATCGACATCCACCACCACCTCTGTGCCACTTCCACCTCCATCAAGCATGGATTTTGCCACCAGAGCCGATCTTCGGGCTCTATCCAAGGCACTTATCTCATCGTTCAATAAGATAAGTGCAAAGTTTGCTGCCAGGTCGGTTGAGCCTACCATTGCATTGAGAAAGAGTCTTACGCAATAGCAAGATCGAACAAACACTCTTCTTCGCACCATGGAACAACGGCGCAACAAGGATCGAGTGCACACATTGGCCGACCACATATGGCTGTGGAAGAAGAATAGGTCTAGGGCCTCCTACTCATCAGGCTGCCCCCTCAAATGACAAAGGCATAAGGATCCAGACCCCGATGATCAAGGTCTCGGTCCTCATGGGCGGGAGAATTAGGCCACTGCTTCATAACCCATGGAATCCGCTGCACCCTCAACATCCCTTTACCAAACACAAAACCCACCATCTTCACCACCCCAAACACAATAATCTTCATCAACCCAAGCAAGGGAACCAGAGGCTCAGCCCTCTGAAAATGTACTTAATGTACATGTTCCCCTTGCTACCACACTTGAACCCATCGTGTTGAGTTCCTCAACCGATGAAAATCCATCCACCCCACCAATAGAAACCAACCCACCTTTTACTCCATCACCAACACCAAACCTACCATTAACCCCATCACCAACCCCTCGCGATACACAACCTTTCATCACCCAACCCGATGAACCTGAACCACCCTAAAATGAGCCAACCCAAGAAACCATCCCATTGCCAACCGATACACAACCCACTACCCAAACTCAACCCTTAATCAAACCAACCATGGTGCAAGTGAACATTCCCTCTTCATCAAGGTACCCTCCACAGAGCATAGTCGATGAAATAATCGAGAACATGGAGTCGCTAAGGAAACGTCCAGAGATACCTCCCAGGGAATCCATCATGATAGAGAATATCCATCAATATCTATACCACGATCGCGATGAAAGCTTGTCTCTCAATCCTCCAGTTCTATCGCCAGAATCCATGGACCTCCTATACCATCGGTTTGTTAGACAAAGTACCCAACCACCACAAGCTATCTTCTCAAACAATGGGATAAGGATGGTAATGGATATCAAGATGAGGACCTTCGCCAATAGAGCTATTAGATATATCGAGTACACGATGGAGAGAGCTCATGGTCAGGTCAGCGTCTTCAACGACAATGACTTGATCAATCTCAACCCCTATGACTTGATCGACCTTCATGCGTTCACAGCTTAGAGACTGGATCAAGGAATAAGATTTGGGATGGCAAACAGAGCGATAGTGAAGACGATGGAGACCCTGGTGAAGCACAGAGCCAAGAGTGATTTTCAAATTGCTCTACAATTGGGTATCGAAAGACTCTCCTGCACCCCACTAAACGAAGACTTTCCTGGACTGTAGAAGAAGAGATCTGCCTCTGTCTTAACTCAACCCGAGCTTGGACTTATCTTCAAGAATGAGTTCGGGACACATAAATTTTTTAGACTAACGGAAGCCTTCAAGTATTCAACCGATACACTTGAGTGGTTTCAGAAGGTTATCAGAGAGAGGCTGGGCAGAACTTATGTGCCAAGAGAAGATGGGAAGCAACTCATTCATGAGATATCAACAGTCCTCAGCTATTGAAGACTACTTCTGCGCTTCTGGGAAATATCTCAAGGTAGATCATGATGAGTTGTAAATTTTTTGCCTTAATATGAAATGTATTTTGCTTCCAGTACTGTAAGAATTCATCATCCAATGAAAATTTGGAATTTGATGCTTTTCTTTAGATTAGTCTATGTTCTTCAAAATTGTTCATAGATTAGTTCATGTTTGTTCTTTCATTACTTAGGGGGAGATTGTTAGACCCATAATTTATAAGTGCAAAAGTAATGAAGAACAATAAGTGATGAAGAACCAGAAGACCGATGAAGACATTAAAGTAGAATTAACCAAGTTTGGAGAAGAACCAGAGGGTCGATGAACAATCAGAGATGCGATGGAAAGAGCATCTTCATCACCCCTCTGGTAAAAAACACTTAGAGTTTTCTTCAGCAATTCAACCAGAGGCATACGATGAAGATATAAAGATAAGGTTGAATCATCATCTCATGAAAGACAGCTGGAGATGACAAATCGACAGCTGGATTTCAAGTTTATCTTAATTTATAGCTTATCCATAGTTTAGATAAACTTTATCTGTTAGTAGAAGATTAGCTAAATAGTCTCACTAGATAGTTATCTTCTAATTAGCCTTTTAGTATCAATAGGTGATTAGGCCTATTGTTAAAAATGTCGCTTTTACGTTTTTCATATTGAATAAAGTGAAATCATTGGCACTCAAGATTATTCTTTCAATGTTCATACATTGTTCTTGAGTGTTCATCATTTTGTTCATTAAAACACTATAATTTGGTTATTCTTAACTCGATTATTAGTGTTATTGAGAGATCTGGGATCAATAGATATCATGCATGCATGTGGAATTTTATAGGCGGTTATATGATATTATAACATATGATAATATTATTATAATTCAAACCTTCATGGTTAAGTTATGGCTAGTTTTTAATATAAAATATCTTCACCACCTAAATATTTTTATATATGAATAAAATACCCTCACCGCCTCATCCTATGTATAAAAGGAAGAGGATAAGGTAAAAACCTTATCAGTTTACTATTTTTACAAATATACAAGAGAAACTTTAAAAGGCAGTGAAGAACTTTTCTAAAAGAAATTTGCTGTTCAAATGATCTAGTAATTGTTGTGTGATAACCTGCAGAATCTGTGTTATCAAGGTGAGTTTTAAACTACCATCAATTATAAACTGTGAGTTTTATTAACCTGTTACTATAACCGTAAGTTTACAATCTGTTGTTCAATTCTATAATATTTAGAAATGATTGAGATTTAGAAGAAATTTGGTGAAAACTGCTTTTAAACAGTTTTTGAAAGAAGCATTTTATGGTTCAAAAGATTAGAACCTGTTTTGGAAAGATTAAACAGAAACTGTTCATTAGAAACAGTTTTAAAACCATGCCTTATTTGGGAAGAACAAGATGAGTCGAGTAATTTGATCTAGAACTGAGTGTTCTTATGATTTGAAAGGTTTGAATATAAACTTGTGTTGAGAATATGATTTGGAAAAAAACTATGAACGAGGTTCACTCTGACAGAAAGGTCTGCAGCCTGTCATTGGATGAAATAGTTCATATGAATTTCAAGGGGAAATAAGGATGGTCGTTGTGTGTGATGGATAACTATTGCTATAAACAGGGGATTATGGATGTAATAAGGATGGTCGTTGTATGTATGCATGGTATAACTCTTGCTATTATATCTAATATGATTACAACAGATTGGAGTTCTCTCTTCTTGGTGATTTGAGGATTCAGAGATGTTGTTCTTATTGGAAATAGTAGTATTGATGTTATGGTAATGCGAAAATATAGCCTATGGTCATTGGTTTTGGTAAAAAGTATTTTGGTACATAATGTACATTTTATGAGGAACCAGAGGAGCTCTGGTTGGTCCTCACTATTGGACCAAAAGTTTATAGTTAATTGATTTGATGATTATGAAAGTTTTTCTAAGCATACTAGTTGGACCAGAGGCTCTATATCTATTGATAAGAGCTTATGTGTCAAAATCACGTTGTAAGAAGTTTTCAAGAAAAAGGAATTTTATACTTAGTGTTTTATACAAAAGACAGACCATAGGGGCTCTGGTCGACTCGCACGTTGAACCAGAGGCTCTGGTTGGTCATAATTTTTGAACCAGAAGCTATGGATAGTACAACCAGAGGCTCTAGTCGAGTATGAGCTCTGTATGGCTATTCCTTTTAATAAGGCTATCTTATTTAATTAGAATCTTAGCCAAAGAACACTAAGGAATTTATATGAACCAGAAGCTCTGGTTAGTACAACCAGAGGCTCTGTTCGAAAAACTAGAAACTCGGGTAAAAGAACCAGAGAGGCTCGGTCCTGTTTCTTGAAAAATATTCCAGTCTTTTTGGAACCAGAGACCCGATGAACCAAAACAGAATATGATTTTCAGTCTTCGTGAGATAGATTATTTGAAATAAATGTTTTGGTGATTTACACCCTGCACTATGTAAGAGGAGAACCTCACTGGACATTCATGTCTAATCCTCATTTTGTGTTTTCAAAAATATGTGTGCAGGTAATGATAATAAGGGCAAGAGCATTTTGTGAATTACTTTTCTATGTGTTTTTGCAATATGAAGATCTTGATTAGCCATGTTTGGAAGATTAGATGTCAAGATACAAGAAGCATGTACTTTTGGAATTTTGATCTATGTATTGTACATTATAGACTCTTGTATTTTGGACCTGTGTGGGAAAACATATATTCTATGCATGAAATATGTGTATATGCAATGTATGGTTTAGGGGTGTTACAGAGATGGTATCAGAGCCTGAGTTTAAGGGATTTAGGTACTCATATGTATGATGCCTAGACTTAAACTGTTTCATTGCATATTAGGGTCCCAGACATAGTTAGCACCTTTGGAATAAAGATGATAAGTTAAGAGATCAGTGTGTAAGGTATATTCGGATTACATCTGGCCAATGTAATTTTGAATCTATATGTACATAACTGAACTTGGAAACTTTAATATATTTGGGAATGTGAAAATATGTTTATTAAAATTTGAAATCAACAGATGACAAGCAGATCTAGAAGGTTAGAAAGAATCACCCGCCCCAACCCCACTAATGAAGAGGAAGATTCTCCTAATTTTGCTCCTATTGGTACCTCTGAGGGCAGAGGCAGAAGTGGAGGAAGGGGCAGAGGCAGAGGTCAAGGCAGAGGACAGACCTAGGCATGGCAACGGGGAGGGGATGGGGAGGGTTTTGTGATCCCCGGCCCCGGCCCCAGTTTGAAATAACGTCCCCTATCCCCGGCCCGGCCCCCGGCGGGTACGGGGATTATCATCCCGTCCCCGGTCAAATTCTAGCAATCCCCGGTCAAAACCCGGTAAAACCCCGGTCAAACCCTATAAAAAGTAACCTTTAGTTTGATTCTACGGAGGATCCCCAGCCCCGACCCGGCTCCGGTTTGAGTAATATCCCCGGTTCCCGACCCCGTCCCCGATTTGAGTCTACCGGGCATCCCGGCCCCGGCCCCGGGACCCGTTTTAGCGGGGAATCCCCGTCCCCGTTTGGGTCAGGTGAACCCGGTTCCCTACCGGGTCAGGGTAAATCACCATCCCTAGACAGACCAGAGGCAGAGCTAGTCAACTAGAAAACAATGCAGATCAGGCCGAATACAATTATGAAAATATGATACAAAAATAGATACCACAACCAAAATACGTGACCAGAGATATGCTTGCTGAAGAAATGGGAAAGCTAAGGGAAACCTTGACTTCCATTATGGGAATTCCTGTCAGAATCAAGACTGGCAGAGTTGAAATTAATCCAGCAGTTCCAGTTATCAATAATCGAGAAGAGATATAAAAATGTTCTTAACTTGCAAACCACCAACTTTCTCGGAAGACAGAGATCCGGTTAAAGCTATGTGTTGGATCAAAGAGATAGAGTCTGTATTCAACACTATTCGATGTGCAGAATCAGATAAAGTCAGATTTGCAGTTTCTGTTTTAAAGTCAAATGCTTTGTTTTGGTGGGAGGTGGAATCATTGGCCAAAACAGATATTTTACAAACTATGACATGGGCAGAGTTCGTGAATAGATTCAAAGAACAATTATGTTCCAAAACAACGGTCAGACAGATGGAAGAAGATTTCTTAAAGCTAGAATAGAGCTCTGGGTAAGTTAGAGAATACACGGAGAAATTCATAGAATATTCAAGGTTTGCTGAGCATTACATTTCAACAGAAGCTAGAAAGGTAGAACGATACATTTAGGGTCTAGAACCATCCATTAGAGAATTTGTTATAGCAATGAATCCTGCTACCTTTCCAATGGCAGTAGATGCAGTAGAGATGACCAAGAGGAATAAGAATAGAAGTGAAGAAGGGAAGCAGATGGAGAAAAGAAAATGGGAAGGATCTTCGGCCAGTTATCGAGGATCAAAACCCACCAAGTTTAATAATAGAACGATACAGAAACCAATAGAAAGAGCCTGTCCCCGATCTCGACAGTATCATCAAGGGGAATGCCGAGCAGAGCCCATAAAATGTTTTAATTGTGGTGAGATTGGGCATACTTTAAATTTTTGTCGACAAAACAAAAAATGTTTTCATTGTAATTCCCAAGATCATTTCAAGAATAATTGTCCACAATTGAAAGCTCCACAGTTCTCTATGGGAAGCAATACTTCGACCGGCCGTGGGAGAACAAGTATGGGCAGAGGATCAGGTGGGGCGCAGGGTTGATCTTTTCAAATGACCAAACATGAAGCAGAAACTACACACGATGTAGTAACAGGTACATTTTTTGTGAACTCCTTACATGCTAAAGTATTATTTGACTAGGGTGCAAATTTCTCGTTTGTATCCCCATCATTTCTTTATGTGCTCGTATGAATTATGTGCCACTTGATGATAAGTTAGTAGTTGATACTGCTAACGGTCAAATATTTGTGGATTATGTGTTTAAAGACTGCATCATTGTGGTTGAGGGATGTAAGCTACCCATCAGACTATTTCCCATGCCTATGAAAGATTTTGATGTAGTAGTGGGGATGGACTGGTTGGCCGAAAATCAAGCTAGCATTGTTTGCGATAAAATGATGATTAGAATAGTATTGCCAGACAGAGGAACAATTGTTATTTTTGGTAATCATCAGAGTTATTGCACTAGTTTGTTATCAGTAATGAAAGCCAGAAGATGCATGGAGAAGAGGTGTCAAGGATTTTTAGCTTATGTAATCAATGTCAAGAAGGAAAAAAATGAGTAGAGATTGATTTCAGTGGTCAGTGATTTTTCAGAGGTATTCCCAGAGGATTTGTCTGTTCTTCCACCAGATAGAGAAATAGAATTCCAAATCAACCTCGTACCTGGGGCAATGCATGTAGCCAAAGCACCATACAGATTAGCCCCACCAGATCTAATAGAGTTGGTCACGCAATTAGAAGATATACTAGATAAAGGATTTATTAGACCAAGTACATCACCTTAGGGAGCTCCAGTTCTGTTTGTCAAAAAGAAAGATGGGTCTATGTGAATGTGTATAGATTACCGAGAACTCAACAAATTACCTAGAATAGACGATTTGTTTGATCAATTAGTAGGGGCCAGCTACTTTTCCAAGATTGATCTGTGGTCTGGATATCACCAACTCAAGGTAAGAAATGAAGACATTCCTAAGACTGCTTTCAGGACAAGGTACGGACATCATGAATTTTTGGTTATGCCTGTTGGATTAACCAATGCGCATGCAGCCTTTATGGACTTAATGAACAGAGTATGTCGAGAATACCTTTATAAGTTTGTAATTGTGTTCATTGATGACATCCTGATTTATTCAAAGACAGAGGAAGAACATGCAGAGCACCTCAATCTGGTTCTAAGTCTTTTAAAGAAAGAGATATTATATGCTAAGCTGTCAAAATGTGAGTTCTGGTTACGAGGAGTTCAATTTTTGGGACACGTGATATCAGAAAGAGGAATACAAGTAGATCCAACAAAAATTTAAGCGATTGCCAAATGGGAAGCACCAAAATCTCCATCTGAAATTCGAAGCTTTTTGGGATTGGCAGGTTATTACCGAAAGTTCATACAAAACTTTTGAAAAATAGTTGTGCCATTAACCAAGTTAACTAGGAAAAATGTCAAGTTTCAATAGGATGCAGAGCAGAAGGAAGCTTTTCAGTTATTAAAAGATCATCTCTGCCTGATGGAACAGAGGACTTCATAGTATACAGTGATGCATCAAAGCTGGGATTGGGCTGTGTATTGATACAGAGGGGAAAAGTTATATCTTATGCATCTCGTCAACTAAAGGATCATGAGAAACAATACCCTACTCATGACATGGAACTAGCAGCCGTGGTCTTTGCACTAAAGATATGGAGGCACTATCTTTTAGGAACTAAATGTCAAATCTTTACAGACCATAAAAGCTTACAGCATTTGTTCAACCAGAGGGATCTGAATATGAGGCAGAGGTGATAGACTGAACTTGTTAACGACTATGATTGTGAGATCCTCTACCATCCAGGAAAGGCAAAGTAGTAGCCGATGCTCTAAGCCGAAAGGAAAGAAGTGGTACGATCAGAGCAATGAAAATATGCCTAACTCCTGACCTTCACCAAGAGATTTTGAAAAACTAGAGGGAAGCTGTTAAAGAAGAAAATCAAAAGTCTGAAAAATTGGGAAAAATGATTTCTTTCATGGAAACCAACAACGAAGGAATTTTATGCTTGCAAGGCCGAATTTGGGTACCAAGTTATGGGAATACACGAGAAACTATTCTAAATGAAAGCTACAAGTCCCGTTACTCAGTTCATCCAGGTACCAACAAAATGTATAAAGATTTTAAGGCATTTTATTGGTGGCCGGGATTAAAGAAAGATATAGCGGCTTATGTGGAGCGATGCTTAACTTGCTTACAAGTTAAAATTGAACATCAGAGTCCCTATGGAAACCTGCAATCATTAGAGATACCAGTCTGGAAATGGAATCACATTACAATGGACTTCATCTTAAAGTTACCCCGAACACCAAAAGGATATCATGCAATTTTGGTAATAGTGGATCGTCTATCAAAGTCTTCACATTTCCTACCAATGAAAGAAACTTATTCATTGGAAAGATTGGCTCAATTATACATCAAGGAAATCGTGACCAGACATGGTGTTCCATTGTCCATTATTTCTGACCGTGACAGTCGTTTTACTTCAAAATTCTGGGAAAGTCTACAAAGAGCTTTGGGATCTCAAATCAGACTAAGTAAAATTAACTGTTTTTACTGATTTTTGACAGTTTTTTGTTGTTTTTTCTGATTTCTCATCAGTTTTTGTGTTTTCTGATTTGTTTTTGAGTATATTTGATTTTGATTTTTTTTAGCTGATTTCAACGCATTTGATCCTAAATCAATCTATTTGAAAATGACAGTTTCTTTTGAAAGGGAGAATAGAGAATTGAGAGTTCAGATTTCGAAGCTAGAAAAGAGTGTAGTGGACTATAAAGATAAATACATAAACATGTTTTCTAAAAATCATGCTAATGTGGAATCTATTGCCAATCTACAAAAGGAGCATAAAGAAGCATTAGAAAGAGTTGAGAATGATTCCAAGTACTGGATTAACAAACTTGAAAAATCTTTGGATGATGTGAGAAAAGATTATGATGATGCTTTGAAAATGTGGAGTAAAGCTAATAAGGATTTGTTTAATAAACTCCAAGAGGTTAGAAGCGCACTTCTGATTGAGAAAAACTCTCCAAGGAATAATACAGAGACAGAGGACTTAACTGAGAAATTTCATAAGTCTGAGAATGATCTGAGTGAGTTAAAGAAGTTACTGGATTTAGAGAAGGAGAAATTTCTGAAAGCATAAAAGAGTTTGAATGTTGAAAGAACAAAGTTTGAGAAAGAGAAGAAGAGATTTATTAAAGTTGAAAGAAGATTCGGTGCTAAACGCATATCTTATGAAAATAAGATAAACTCTCTCGAGCTAAATGCAAAAATGTTGTTAAAGCAAATATCAGATTTTGAGCAGCTGATCATCTTGGAACGTGACAAGAATGATAAAGAAAAGAAAGACGTCATAGAAGAGTGTTAGAGCCAAACTCAGAAATTGTCTGACAGTGTTGCTCTAAAGTAGAAGGCTTTAGATGAATAAAAGAAACAATTTTCTCTTGAGAAGAGAAATACTACAAAGAAACATACAGCTATTGCTAAAGAGCTTGCTGAAAAGAAAAAATGGCTTGACATCGCTTCTGAGAATGAGAAAAGTAGCTAAGATGAAGAGAGAAGAGAGTTTATAAATCAGAAGAAGAAGTTTGAAATGCTTCAGAAGGAGTTAGAAGGTAAACTCCTGGACACTACAAGGAAATTGTCTGATCTGAAGACAGGCCTTGAAACTGAGCAGAAGATGAGAACATAACTTAAAAATAAGTTTGATTTAGTTACTGCTGAAAGAGACCAGCTTTTACAGAAAGTCAAAGACTTTTCTTGTGCTCAAAGCTCAATTGGTTCTCCTACTCAGTGTAAGTGTAAAACTAGCTTCTATGACTGTTCCAAATCGAACAGTTATTCAAGCAGTCCTAAATCAACTGTTTCTAAGAACTATTCTCGTTCTTCTAATCAGTATTATCAAGGGTATGTTATTGGATCACCCAATAATTCTTTTAAGGTTAAAAACATTTGGGTTAGTAAATCTGAATCTGTTTCATCTCATACCCCTGTTGTTACTAATCATCTTCCTTTCTTTGTAAGATCTACTACTGATTTGATTCATCTTAGCAAGAGAAGAATCATGTGCTCTACATGCAAATCAGCAGATTTTGTGAACAAGAAGACATACAACAGATGAAGTACAGATAACATAGATCAGAAGGACTGAAAAGGTAAGAACAGGTATGATTATAATAGTTGATATGGATCATATTTTGTATCTGATCATCTTGTTCAAAGTGCTAAAAAGAAGACATCTAATAGAAATAGATGGTTTGGAAGTTACAACATACCCAGCCGATACTAACAAAATAGGACCCAAATCCATTTGGGTACCAAAATCTGTCTAATTTGATTTTGCAGGTGTGTCAATTTTGTGCTGATCAGAATATCATATCAGTGATGCACTAATGCAGGGGGAGTTGTAATGTGTTCCAAAAAGGCTTCTGAACAATTCGGTTTAGGACCCGTGCTTTACCGAGTGTGGTTTCTAAACACAGTTTAGGACCCGTGCTAAACATGTTTTCTTTTTTTTTTTTTAATTTTTGAGCTGTATCGAAACATTTCTATAATCTGCTTTCTATGGGGAGTCTCTAGAAGTTTTTCAATAAATGTTTTCGAAAAATGATTTGTTTTTTGAAACGAGTACATTTTCTAAACAGGTATTTCCTGAGATCTTACTTGCGTAATTTCTCATCGTACATAACTCCAATACATGTTTCAGCTATTCTTCAAACTGTTATTATCACGTATCATATATAAATCATTTTCGGTGATAATACACTCGTTTGTATTCAAAGGTTGTTTTTTCAAATTTTTTTTACCTTGAATGATATACATTTCATTTTTTTAATCTGAATCTGTAAACTTGTTCTTACAGATCTTCATTCATTTCTCTCGCATACCAAATAATCGGATCGTTGTCACATTATTCCTTTATTGATTGTGCTTAAAAGACAAATTTCTTGAACATTTTTTATCTAATCATTGTGCTTATCTGAAATAATATTATTGATCAATTGTTTGTGATCAACTGTGCATAAAATTAAATTTAGGAGGGACTGAGTGCTTATCAGAAATACCTCTATGGAATGTCAGGACCGACAAACCTACCCAAGAGGACAACCATATTTGAGTGAGCTTGAACTCAAAATGGGTTTATGTGCTGAGATTAAAATGAAAAAGAGAGGGGTAGCTGTTGTGAGCTAAAAGAATTGATGAGAGTTGTATCAGGATTAAAAGAATTCAAGAATCCTGTTCCAAACTTCAAAATACCGGGCATACCACGTAATCTTTTAGTTCTCAATTCTTTTGAGACTAATATTGAAAAAGGCAAAGCCCAGACCAATTCTTGTCACAACCCCACCAGCTACTCATTTATCTCTTAACATATAAGTGTTTCAATAAGACTTGGGGCATGCAGCTCACAATCTATCAATTTCTCATTCGGAGAAAGTTGATATTGAATCAGAAGGATATATGTCCCCCCTTCAAGTCTTTTTGATCATGTATTGAGTCTGATAAATTTGTGTAGTCCACACGGTTTATCATTTTGAGCATAAACAGAAGCATATGTTGCTTTATCTTTCTACACTACACAGATTTTTCATTTTATATGTTATTTTGCTGAAACATTTATAGGTATACTTTTTATAAGATATCGATGATTGAATGGAAGACCTGGTGAGATGAGCCTCAAAAAGTCTCATATATATATAGTACATTCGTTATACTGAGTATATCTGTCATACTCAGAGGCCAATTTTTTCATAAGATTGAAAACAATTTCATATGTTGAAATTGGTTGTTACCTTTCCATTCCCTTAACTTGAAAAGATTAAATAAGTGGATTTGAAGAAATCTACTTATAATTTCATGAATTGACGGCTTTCACGGAAAATTTCATTCATTCTTGTGTATGATGTCATGATTCTCATTTCATCATAAGGGGGAGTATGTAATAATGAATGAAATATCCAATTCCGAACATTATAAAGGGAATTATTATAAAGATCAAGGAAGAGTAACAACAAAGATCGGCAAAAGACTCAAAAGGAGTGCGACTGGAGATTATTACAAAAGATTATTCCGATGCTACAATATCTGAGAGTTGTTGAATGTGAAGATCAATTTTTTCAACAGTTTGCTGATGAAGAATACCTTTGATGAGAAAGTTTGTTAAAGTTTAATTCTGAAGATCGTTATTGTTTTTGTTGTAACACCCATATTTTTACCATGAGAGATGTTACGTAATCTAAAACAGATTCCCCAAAAGCACTCCAAAAATAATGGCTAAATTAAAACTTTAAACCGTTCATAGCGAAAGACTTTAAAAGAATAAATATATAACTTAATATCAGTTTGTCCCATACCGGGTTTGTGAAGTCCAAATCACTGATCAATCTTCAATTACTTCATAACAATGGCAGATTTAGATTTATCTTCAAGAACACATTAAGAACAATGAGAGAGAAAGTCAAACTCTACAATTCTAGTCAAACTCTCATTACGTATGATTATTACAAATGAGCTCCTCTACTTCTAATTACAAAGATTAACCTATTTATATGGTCAAACTAACAAAGCAAAGTCAAAGTCAAACTTCTATAAGAAAAGTCAAACACGCTGACTTTTACAATTATAGACTATTTATAAACTTTCAAGAYGAATACAATTAATACTGATTTCTCAGTCCTAACATTCTCCCCCTTTGTATTCAGACTTGAAAGAAAATTCTGCACTTTGAGTCCTTGTTTGAACTTTGAAACTATATGCACAATATGTCTTCTTTCCAATGAAATTTTCAACTTGTAATCTTCAAGCGATCAACTGTTGAGAAAGATCTTCTAGCATTCTCCCCCTCGAATGTAGAATCACAGTGATCTTCTCTTTTAACAATGTAGATCAAAAATAATCTTCAGAAACACTGTATAAGATGTGATCTTCAAAGGATCTTCAGAAAACAAATCTTCARTAAACTTTTGTGAAAAATGATCTTCACATTCAACATCTCTCAGTCATTGTAGTACACAAATAATCTTTCTT
>NW_020202541.1:33983-40606 GCF_001531365.2 Cynara cardunculus var. scolymus
ATTCTGATATTAAAAAAAATGAATGAATGTGTATCAGACAAAGAAAAACAATATCAGAAAACAAAATTGAATACAAACGAGTGTATTATCACCGAAAATGATTTTCGTATGAGAGACGTGATAATAACAGTTTGAAGAATAGCTGAAACAGATATTGGAATTATGTACGATGAGAAGTTACGCAAGTAAAATCTCAAGAAATACCTGTTCAGAGAATGTACTCGTTTTCAAAAAAATCAATTTTCAAAAACATTTATTGAACTTTCTAGAGTCTCCCCCTAGAAAACAGCTTTAAGTAATGAAACATTTAAGCTCAAAATTAAAAAGAAAACATTTTAAGCTCGGATCCTAAACTGGGTGTTTAGAAACCTTAGTTGGAATAATTCACAACTCCCCCTGCATCGGTGTATCATTGAAATGATATTCTAATCAGCATAAATTTGACACACCTGCAAAACCAAATCAAGTAGATTTTGGTACCCAAACGAACTTCGGTCCTATTTTGTTAGAATTGGGTTGGGGTATGTTGTAACTTCCAAACCATTTATTTCTATAAGATATATTCTTTTTCAGCACTATGAACAGGATGACCAGGATTAAAATATGAATCGTACGAGTAATTGTGATCATACCTGTTCTTTCCTTTCCAGTTATTGTGATAACTGTTATCTCCACGCCACCTGTTGAACCTTTTGTTATTGACAAAATTGTTGGTTCTGCATGTTGAGCACAAAATCCTTCTCTTGCTAAGATTAATTAAATCATTAGTAGACTTTACAATGCAAGGAAGATTGTTAGTACCAACAGGTGTATGAGATAAAACAGAATCAGACTTATTAACCCAAATGCTTTTAATCTTTGAAGGATAATTGGGTGATCCAATGACATACCCTTAATAGTACTGATTAGAACGAGAATAGTTCTTAGAAACATTAGATTTAGGACTGCTTGAATAACTGTTCGAATATGAACAATTATAAAAGCTGGTTTTACACTGAGAAGGAGAACCAATTGAGCTTTGAGCACACGAAAAGTCTTTAACTTTTTGTAAAAGCTGGTCTCGTTCTACAGTAACTAAATCATATTTAATTTTCADTTCARTTCTCATGTTCAATTCAGTTTCAAGGTCTGTCTTTARATCAGACAATTTCTTTGAAGTATCCAGGAGTTTASCTTCTAACTCCTTCTGAATCATTTCAAATCTGTTCTTCTGATTAACCAACTCTCTCTTCTCTTCATCTGAGCTGCTTTTGTCATTCTCCGAAGCGATGTCAAGCCACTTCCTTTTCTCAGTAAGCTCTTTTGCAATTGCTGTATACTTCTTTGAAGTATTTCTTTTCTCTATAGCAAATTCCTTTTTCTCTTCGTCTAAAGCCTTTTGCTTTAAGTCAATGCTTTYAGACAGTTTCTGTAACTGGCTCTGACAGTCTTCGGAGATGTCTGTCTTTTCTTTAGCATGCTTCTCTCTTTCCAAAAAAATAAGCTGCTCAAAATCCGAGATTTGCTTTAGAAGCATCTTTGCRTTTAGSTCGAGAGAGTTAATMTTATTCTCATAAGATTCTCGTTCAGCTCCAAACTTTCTTTCAACTTCCATAATCCTCTTCCTTTCTATCTCCATCTCTATCCTTTCATCAATTAAAGCCTTTTCAGWTTGTAAAACCTTTTCCTTTTCTAATCCCAATAATCTYCGAAACTCAATYAGATCATTTTCAGACTTGTGGAACTTCTCAGTTAAATCCTTTATATTTGAATTGTTCCTTGGAGAGTTCCTCTCAGCAATTAGTACATCTCGAACTATTTGAAGTTTAGTTGACAACTCTAAATTAGACTTAGTCAATCTATTCACATTATCATCATAGTTTTTTTCGATCAGAACTCCGAGTATTTTCAATCTGTTCAATCTTATATTCAAATTCCTTTGAAATTCGTTCACTCTCCTTCTTTAAGGTTTTGATGTAATCCTCATTAAGACAATTTTTAAAATGTATATTTTTGGAATGCTCTCTAAGAGTCACAAAAYTCTTTTCTGACTCAGCAATCTTCTCTCGCAATTCTTGATTCTCCTTCTTTAGAATATCTRCCATTTTAAAAAAAATTGATCAGTTAAGGATCTATGCAGTGAAATCAGATAAAAGAAATATTAACAGTTAAGCTCAAAGATAATAGAAAAACACAAACACTGGAAAAGTCACACAAAAACAAATATACAATGATCCAAAAACAAAATCTAAACACAAATGAAAACCACGAACAATTAGAAACCTAAAAAAAATTAAAACTGCCCAAGTCCAACACAAACAGAGTCAAGCCCAAATACAATACAGATGTTACTCTATTTAAAAAAATGATGTATCTGCACTCGAAATTCTATCCAAAAGACCACTTGAATTCGTCTTGGATGGATCCACTTCGCACGGTTCTTAATTGGGCAACACCTTCGTATCAGTCACTTTTGACCTGGAAAACCTGTTCAGATAGCTTCTGGTCCAGTACTCAAATCCATAAACAGATAGAGCTGCTATTCAAACAACTGTAATATCCGATTTAACACAAACACAAATGAAAGTACAATCCGGACAGCAATGAATTCAGTTTGCTTTGTGAATGTGTTAGCTGCTATATCAGGTAAAGAACAATCTGCAAATTAAGCATCTATTTGATCTGACTTTGCTACTACTGCTAAACTAAGCAGCTGCTTCTTAGATCAGACAGCACTTAAACCATAAACTGTGTAAGATCCTACTGCTGCCAAAATAACAAAACCAAAACAGTCAAGCACAACTGTCTTTGTGTCTCTGTGATTCCAGAATAAGTCTGCTGTGATTTCAAGTTCAACTGTTACAAAGAACTGTTACAAATTGCTAAACTTGACAAGTCAAAACAGCAAATCAAAAATTAATTCACTACACAGAACTGTGTAGAAGCTGTATGCACACACTGTGAACTGAATGGTTTGTGAGCTGCAATGTAGTCAATCTTGACTATCAACTTGCTGTTAAGACCTTGGTCTCATGGCCAGTAAATATCACAGCCCCAACGATATACTTTGACCTCTGTTTAAACCTGTCAAAATGTTGTTGCTGTTAAGCCTGCTCAAACTTGTAAAAACAGTTTAAACCTGCTGTGTAAAAACAGTCATGTCTTGAGTTTAAATCAAAACAGCAACTTAGAATTGAGAATTGGAGACAGTTCAAAATCAAAACAGCTGTTAACCAACAGCCACAACAAACCTGTTAAGAGCAAATCACTCAAACAGACCTGTGACGCTTGTTACTGCAGCTAAATCACTCAAACAGTCTTAAAAAAATATAGCAACCAGCAATGGTTGATGCTGTTGTTTCAAGTCTTGTTCTGTTGTTGCTGCTGTTACAAGGCTGCTGTTGCTGCTAAAATCTGATGAATGCTGCTAAAAATGGATTCGAATGCTGTTGTCTCAACCTGTTATTGCTGTTTTAAACTTGTTGCTTAACCTGTTACATAACCTGTCAATACCTGTGAAGAACCTGTTAAACAGCAATGGTTGATCCTGTCAATACCTGCTAACCACAATGAATGTAAACCTTGAAACACAGATAATCAATAAACTCAAAACAAAACAATACTATGTAAACCTGCTGCTGTGATTTCAAATTCAAATTGCAAACTTGCTGTCCAATCTCAAAGGGCAAACTAGTTACTAGTTTTGGACAGCAAATATAAACATGTCACCAAAGAACCAAGCTAGAGAGTTTGAACGAATTAGCAAACAATCTGCTGCGTTTGTGAAAGTCCTATGTAGCAAACAGTCTGCTGCTGTTTCAATCTGAGCTACTTTGCTGTTGCTGTTTTGCTGCACAATTTAAATCAGATACCTCACAAGACTAACATGCTCAAAACTAGCAGTCTGCTTAAACAAACAGCAACCTGTCATATGATCAACCTGTTTACAGCATCAAACAGTCACACTTACAACTTACAAAACAAAACAGGATGTTACAAAAAATCTGTCGAGGTGATCCAGAACTTCAAAATCACACAACAACGGCTTCAAAACTGCACTCTGTTAGCTTTACAAAACCCAGAACATGTTGTACATAAATCTGTAAGCTGCTGTGTCAGACCTGTTAAGACATGTTGTTTCTTTCTTCTCTACACCAACACAGCACAGCTGCTGTTTCAAACACAACAAAGGAATATTAGTCCACTAAATGTTGATGCTGTCAAGACCTGCTGTTTCAAACACAACAAAAACAGCACAAACAGCAAACACAACACACAAAGTCCCAAAGTGAAGCAGTTGCTGTTAAAACTGTTAAACAAAACCAACAGCAATTAAGATACCAACAGCACAAAGAGGGACCTGTCCAGATAGCTTTCTTCTCAAGCTGCTGTTTCAGTCCTCAATTTATGTCAAGACGGAACGATCAATCTTGCAAAGAACCAAATAGCATTAGCTTATGTGTGATATGTAACAACCCACAAAACTACCTAACCTGCACACTGTGTAGCGACAGATGGGTCTGGTAAAACAGATCGAAAACAGGTCACTAGCCTAAGAGAAGCTGTCAAGATGAAGCAAAACAGAAGCTAGAAGCCTGTGGTACTTGCTGTTTCAAATTTACTATTTTCAATTCTCGCAGCTGTGGTACTTGCTGTTTCAATTCTTGCTGCTCAAATAACAAACACAGAAATACCAAACAGAATGCTTAATCTCGATTCAAACAAATCAAAAAGACCTACAAACTGTTCTTCTTGTTTCAGATTTTAAACAACAACAAGCAATTTCAGACCAATAGCAATCAAGAGGCCAACAGTATTGAACTCAAAACAAATTTTAATAGCTCAAAACAGCAAACACAAACAGCAATATCCGATTTATTTCCTGTTTATTTCCAAACACAACAGCAAACAAAAGTTAAACTGTATGAACCTGCAAAGAACCAATGAACCTGCTAAAYCGGACATCACAAGATTCTTAAACCTGACAACTAGTAGCTAAATGTCAACTACAAAGAACCTGTTGATGACTACGATTCAACACAGATAACACAGAAGCTATGATGATGAAATCYAYACATCAACAAAGATTATGTTTGATAGAAATCRAAGAATTAAGAGATAATGAACAATCAATAATCTGGGTAAATGGAATCAATAAATGGAATCAAGCGGATTAGAAGTCCGCTCAAAATACTTCGATGCACAAATTCTAAGTCTACTAAACCGCTCAAGACTAAAACTAAACCGATCACTACTCCGGTCAAGAGGTAAACGGTTTAGTTGTAAACCGCTCAAAAAATTGAAAACCTAACATACCTGAAAACGTCCGGTGTAGCTTAATCCGTTCAAGAAATCCGTTCAAGAGGTGAGCGGTGTAAACCCTTCTCCGTTCAAGTGGTGTGCGGTGTAAATGAACACCGCTTGAATGGTGTGCGATTTACCCTTAGACGAAATCGATGGTGAATAATCTGATGAAAGCTCCTGCAGTTTACCTCTTCTCCGATCAAGTGATATTCGATTTATACAGAGTCTGATTGATTTTTGAGAAGCTGTGTGATGAACAATGTAACCGGGCTCTTTATCCGGTCAAACTAATGTGGGCTTTGAAGATGGGCCAAAAACAATTTGGGCGGTTTAACAAAATTAACCAAAAAAAATAAAAAAACAGATCAAAACTATTAAAAAAACACAAAAACTAAAAAAATTTAACAAAAAAATGGATTAAAAACACTGTTTTTAAAAAAAATCAAGAACACGAAAAAAAATTTAAAACCCTAAAAACCGATTAAATCTTGATTTAAGTTGATCAAATCACAAAAATTTGTGAATAACAAAGATTCATAACACGATTTCGAGCATTTTGATTATATTTTTAACACAAAAACACAAGATTTTTATGAAAAATCGGATCAAAAACAAAACAAAATCAAGAACACTCAAGAATACTAAAAAAAATTAAAAAAAATCACTTATCTTCTCGATTTCTTTATCTGATTTCTTGTATTCCAGCTCTGATACCAATTGTGAGTCCAATTTCACTGATCAATCTTCATATCTTCATAACAAACATGGCAGATTTGGATTTATCTTCAAGAACACAATATGAACTTTAAGAACAATGAGAGAGAAAGTCAAACTCTACAAATCAGTCAACTCTCTTAATACGTATGAAATCTTACAAATGAGCTCTCTTACTTTCTAATTACAAAGATTAACCTATTCATATGGTCAAACTAACAAAGCAAAGTCAAAGTCAAACTTCTATAAGAAAAGTCAAACACGCTGACTTTTACAATTATAGMCTATTTATAAACTTTCAAGACGAATACAATTAATACTGATTTCTCAGTCCTAACAAACTCTTCCATGGACGAAAGCCTTCCATAAGCTTTCTTCACATATTTGGTTGTACTTGTTACATTCTCAACAACCGCGACCAACTTGAGAAGTTCGATCCCAAAGCTGATGAAGGAATCTTTCTTGGATATTCTTTTGTATCCAAAGCCTTCCGAGTATTCAACAAACGAAGATAGTCAATAGAGGAATCTATTCATGTTACTTTTGACGAATCTAAATCAGCTAATTCAACTCCCATCTCAAACAATGAAGATGAATTAGAGAACTGGATGATATCTCATTATGGA
>NW_020202542.1:0-22500 GCF_001531365.2 Cynara cardunculus var. scolymus
TCAAAGTTCATATGATAAACTTGCATAAATCTTGATAATCTCTTGAATCTAATGACCATTTCAAGCCAAAAACACTAAAATGCAYTCATTTTATACACTTAAGATCAAACCCATATGAAACCCTAACTCTATCTCAACATGCAATCCATAAAACAAGAATGTCAACCAAGAACAAGTACAAAAATAGATTATATCTTACTTGATGATCAAATCCTCCCAAGATCTTGTAGTTCTTCTTTGATTTGAGTTGAATCAAGCCTATGTGTGTGAAAATCGCACCTCTAGGGTGTGTGTGAGTTCTGAACTTAGATGACATAAAAAATGGGCCAAAACTCCAATTTATAATGCTAAAACTCGAGTTAGGCCGGGTTGGCCCGGCTAGGAACCCATTTTGACCATCAACACTTAAATTATTCATAACTTTTCGCTCGGAACTCCATTTTCTATGAAGTTTTCATCTACACACTCATAAAAATATAATCTATAACATCCAACAACAATAATCCAGAAAATATATCCCAAGAAAATCCGGTTTACGTATCTTTTCGACGTAAAATTTTTCCAAATCCTCTAATATATTCTTAAGAAATAAAATTCTAAAACTTCAAACCCAAACTCCCACTAAATCATAAATTCTATTTAACCCAATAATTAAATATACTAAGCAAATAATTGGGCATATTAGAAATTGGATGTTACTGAATCCGTGGGATCTTCTCTCTCTGTTCTACTTCACAGATCACAAGAAGGACAAGGGAGTCAAATACGTTGTTGCCAACTCTGTCGTACGCTAAACAATGACAGACCTGCTCGACTTCAGATGCAAGTTCGACTTCCAACTAGCTCTAGATCTAGGTGTGGATCAACTGACTGTCGCTGCACCAAATGAAGATTAGCAGGGCATCAACAACATCCCCTCCTGGACGGTATTGGTGGAACCAGAAGTGGGAGTGGTGTTTCGAAACGAGCATAAAAAGAAGATCTTCTTTCGAGACAACCAGAACTACAAATACTCCAACTCTACTTTACGCTACGTAAGAGACAATCTAGTCAGAAGCAGAGATAAATCCCCAAGAGCAAAGGAGCAAGCATGAATTATCCTTAGGTCTATACGCAACATGCTAGAGTTTCGTGAACTTCTTAGGAAGTTCATTAGACTTCAAAATGTTTAGGCCTCGTATCTTTTGTAAGTACTTTTCTATCTTTAATTCGATGTAACTTCCATTTCAAATCGTATTGTACTTCTTTAGATAGTAAATGTAATTCAGAGGTTCCTTTAACCTCTTGCTTCAATTAGAGACTCTGTTTTGTAATTCAAATAAGAGCCTGCCTTATTTACACTTAGGGGGAGATTGTTAGACCCCATCTTGTAAAAGTATAAGTAAGAAGTCTCTTACTCTAGTCCAATAGGACTTAGTCTATGTGAAGCGGTCTGGACTAAGAGCACTCATGCGGAAGATCAAGAACCAGAGCTCTTACTCAAGAGTGAAGGTTCAATTCATACAGAGCCCGCGCTCTATCCCCGTGGATGCTCAAGACTTGTGCGTCAAAAAGCATAAGCACTTGACTTAAAGCAACAACTCCAAGACCCAGAGCCTCTGCATAGCACATGCAGAGCTTCTGCATATGCAGAGCTTCTGCATATGCAGAGCCTCTGCATAGAACATGCAGAGCCTCTATATGTTCATGCAGAGCTTCTGACAATCTTCTCCACAAAATGTGCGCGTGTTAACCCAGACATTCTCGAAAGCGTCTAACAGATTTAAGGCGGGTTGACCAAGTCTGCTCCGCTTTTCAAGGGAAATCAAATATAAGGATGCAGACTAGTCAGCTCAGAGTTTCATGCCTATTTTATAGCATAGTTTGTTAGACCTAGGCGTATAAGAAGAGGCTTCCACCTCAGGTTTAAATTACCTGAAGGAACCGACTTACACTATACGCATTTTCTGTGAGATTACGTTTTGTGCTTTCATTGTTCATCTTTCTATCAATAAAAGCATTCGGCATATTGAAGTTTATTCACTGTTCTTACTTTCATCTTGAATATCTCGATTAATCAGTGAAGTTACACTATTTGAGTTTAATTCTTATATTTCATAAACTGTGTTTCTACCAATTAAGAGTATTTGGGTTCAACATGTTTCTTATTATATGAAATACATGGTTATATGCAAATGAGGATTTTGGGGTGTTATAAATTCACCGATGGATTAGCGACAAATTTTAGTTAATTATATATTTAGTTAAATTTGATCGTTAATCCATCCGCAATTTAATCAAATTATTTTTTTATTTTTTTTATTTTTTTATTTTAAAAAATACCAAAGAAATATATTTTATTTTTAATTAAAATAAATTTCATCAATAACCTTTTCTAAATATAAGTATTTTTTTGTAAATTAAGTACTAATTACTATATTTGTTTTATTTTATAAATATAAGTATTTTTTTTTTAAATGTTTAAAGACTTAATCATTCAAAATATAAAGGTCTATTGATTTTTTTTAGACTTTTTTCATTATTTTATCACATTAACCAGTTGTATGTATCTAACAGGTTTAAAAAATTCCAAAAAGTTATTTAATAGGTTTTTGAATGTTCAAGAACTTATTTGTTCCAAAAAATCGTCGGATGACTTAATCATTCCAAACACTAAAGTCTATTGGGTTTTTTTAGACTTTTCCCAAAATCAAAACAAAAAAGATTGCCAAGTGTATATGATCTGTTAAGATAGTACACTAACACGAACAATTTGTTTTGACTTAGATACTAGACCGTCAAGTATATATCATATGTTAAAATTAAGACACGATAACTTGCTTCGATTAGATAGCTTCATATCCTAAATAATTCATGTTAGTACCCTAGCAATCAACACTCAAATAGCATCGTAGGGACAAACTTAGAAGGACAGTTGAAGAATATGAGTACCATTTTATTGTCTCAATTCGTAGGTACTCTCTAATACTCAGAGTTGCAAAACACGTTTGAATACAAGGGTACACTTTTGTTGTTTTCATTAACATCATTTGTTACTTGTTCACAATTCCATGTTCATGTGAATAGTTTCCAATTTTCAAAACCAATACCATCCAATTTTACTACTTTGATATATTGGCAAAACAGATCCTTCCTACTTTTTGTTTTGACACATTTTCTCCAAAAATTAGAAGAACGCAAGAAAATGAAAATTGCCAAAAGTGAACCGTAAATCAGTCAAATTGTTAAAGAAACATTGATGAAACTATCAGAACAATCCCATGACAAAAAACCCATTGTTGTCGTTGAAACCATCACACTATTGCCAATCTTATATTGTAAAAAACCTACCCGTCACACCGTCGTCATCAATGTCGAAGCCTTACTATAAGGAAGCACTAGCTAAAACACTCTTATATGTTGAAGCCTTGCCACTCCTAGCGTTGACATGAAACAACACCATCTCCAGCTACTATGGCAAAGCTAGCTTTGACATGTAAATACTGGACTAAAATAGATGAACAAACACTTAACCAAGAAACCACTAAATCTAGAATGATGAAACTAAAACATAATCAACAAAATACTGAGATGAACACAATAACCTGTTTAAGAAGATGAAACCTCAAACAAACAATGTTGATGATGCGGTTTAGTAAGGGAAGGAGTGTCTGAAGAAATGATATGTGAGATGACCGACAATGATAACATAGACCAACCTTAATAGCTCAATTGTTAAGAACTTATGTTTGTTTCTCAGAAGCCACCCGTTCAAATCCCTTTTGGACCACCGGAGAGTTTGTCTAACTGTTAACTTTAGATCCTTATAAGATCAATCAATTTGTTGTAAACTAATCCGAATACCTACAGTTGCAAAGAAAAATATAGCCTACCCTGAAAAACCTAAATATCAAATGAGTTATTAACACCCATAAACTTAGAAACAAAGGCTCTTACACTGTCAAATAATCTAGAAAAAAATGATATTGAAGTATAGCTGTGAAATTGATAAATCTTTTTAATTTAATATATAATTAAAAATGTAACAACTTGTAATCTATATATTTTGCATTTTATTTTCTATTTTGGTGGTTTGCTTATATATAATATGTGGTTCAAGTTGAAAAACCCTAAGGGGCTGTTTGGATCATGGGAATTCAAAGGAATTGAAAGGAATTGGAATGTCCATTCTTTTGACCAAACTCCAAATAGAGTGTTTGGTTCATGGAATAAGGCTATGGAATCCTTTCAATTCCAGTCGATTCCTTCACGTACAGATTTTACAATTCCATGGCAATATGCTAGGATTTCAATTCCTTTCCTACAAATTCTTTCCCTAATCCAATTCCATGCAATCAAATGCAATCACAAGGCATGGTCAAATTCCATCAGATTTCATTTCATTCCCTCAAAGTCAAATTCATTTTATGAATTCCAATTCCATCGAATTCTATTCTACGAACCAAACGCCCCCTAAAATTTTAAAAATAGACAAACAATTTTAACCATTAGTTTAAAACTTTTATCGTCAAATTCTTTTTTACTAATTTGGATAACTATGGAGAGAATAATTAAATATCTTAATTATCTCCTATTTTTTCTATTACATTTTTTTTGTAATCGATAATCATCTATTTTTTTTTTCATATCTCCAATTTCCCCCTTAGAAACCATCAGCAATCTACAAAGCAAATTATATCTTATTTTTTTAATTCTTATATGTGAACATAAATATCGGTGTTCTTTATCGGTTGTTTAATATGTAACGAAACAAAAAAAAATCTCAACAAATCATTATAAGACGATGATAATTAGATATATATTGATTCATATGTGAACATATGAATGAATCCTAACACGTATTTATGATGTATAGTTATACATTTGATTTTCTTATATATATATATATATTGACGAAGATATAATAGTTATACATTTGACTTTTTATTTAATTCTAAAAAACTATTTCACTGTAAGAAATTTAAAGACGCATCAACAGTTATTCTTTTATGCATCAATTGTCGTCTTCATTCATATTTAAATATATTACATCTCTTTTTCAAGTTGGTAAATTTCAATTCTCATATTTATATCTAAATTCTGATATTGTGGATAATCTCGTGTTAAAGATGAGAATGAAATAAAGTATTATAAGATTGATGGTCTAATCTTTATTTTGTTTTAAAAATATTAATTTTAGGACAACGACAATTAAAAGGTAAAGGAAAAGATAAATGTGATATTTCCGTATTTGAATTATCTTGTTTGAAGATATTCGGGAAGGAATTGAAGTCTGCTTTTGATATGTGATTATATGGATCTTTTGTATTAGAATGTTGTTGGCAAAAAATTTGTAATGGTCTTAAGGCAGTTGTATTATTTTGCAGATTAGGACCCAGTGTGTACTATCATTATGATTTGATATATGTAAATTATGTGATATATGTTATGAGGAAATACGGGTTGTTATAATTGGTAACAGAGATCTGAGTTTAAGGGATTTAGGTATCTAATTTGACGCCTAGTCTTAAACTAGTTGATTTTATTGCATGATAATATGTTTCTTCCATGTTTAAAACCCACGAGATATTAAATATAATGGCTAGAAAGGACGGCATGTAAGGTAATTCAAATTGCATAAGGCCAAAATATTTATGAGTTTAAAAAAGTGCATGTTGGTACTTGAATACCTTATTATATATGTGAATGTGATTAAATGTGTATTTATTTTGTGTACTATTAGATGGCAAACAATTCTTGGTGTTCGGTAGGAACTTCCTCAGGTTCTTAGGATAGATCGGATCCTTCCCTTGAAAATAATCTGGACATGGTAGAGACCAAGGGAGTGGAAGGGGAACCATGCTCCAGAAATTATTTCGGAAACTACAACAACTGTTAGGACCCGAGTCCTGGGTAAAGGCCTGGCGAGGAAAAGATATATATGAAGGATTTCAAACTGAACAGTAAGTTTCAGTTCATGAAACCTCAGCTAGTGTCCAAGGTAGAAGTCGTGTTCGGGCTCAAAATCCCGAATATGTGACATGGGAAGATTTGGCTATTGAGTTAGGTAAGCTTGAAGATACTCTGAAATCTTTGTGGGGGCACCCTCAAGATACTAAAACTGAAAATATTGTGAATCCTGAACCTATTGAGGGAACCAAAGTAAGTGGACCAACTGCTATTCCCTCATGTAGTCAACCTATCCTTACACTATCTACTACTGTTATTACAAATTCTTGTGATTATAAAATGTTTTTAACTTGTAAACCGCCCACTTATTCTGGTGAACAAGATCCTGTTAAAGCTATACTGTGGTTGAGACATATAGAGGCAACTTTTGACACCAGTAAATGTTTATATGATGATAAAGTTATTTTTATCGTGGTAGTATTGAAATCTGATGCTCTAGTTTGGTGGGATGTTATGATGCCATTGAAAGGTTCAAATATTGCCAAAAACATGTCTTGGAAAGAATTTTAAGATGAATTCAAAGATCAATTTTGTCCAAAAAGGTAAGACAATTGGAAGAGGGATTTCTAAGGTTAGAACAGGGGAATATGACGGTTAAAGAATATAATACAAGATTCTTAGAAAAATCTAGATTTAGAGAATTGTATGTGTCCACAGAGTGTTGCAGAGTAGACATAGATATCTAGGGATTAAAAGCTTCAGTTAGAGAACTGATCATGACAATGAATGCAGTTACATTCCAGTCTACATTTTATGTTGCAGAAATGACATAAAAGAAAAATAACCTACAATTAGGGGAAAGAGGCAATGAGAAAGAAAGTGGGACGGACCGTCAAACAAGTTTAGAAGGCCAAAGTTTATCAGATTTGATAAGCATCTAAATAAAAGAATTGTTCAAAAACCATGTCAGTGATGTCATCGTTTGCACCAAATTAAATGAATTATTATAAATGTGGAAAACTGGGTCATATTGCGAGGGACTTTTGAGTATGCGGATTTGTTATTACTGTAACTCTCTAGATCATCTTTAACCAGATTGTCCATAATTGAGGAGCCAATGATAAACTATTATGGGGGTAGTCAAGGTAACCGGGAGACACTCGAAAGCTCGATCAATGGAAAGGAAAGCGGAGTACTTTTCAAATGACTACGACAGAGGCTAATGAGAGACCAAATGAAGTGATAGGTTCGGTTTTGGTAAACTTAATATGTGCTAAAATGTAATTTGATTCTTGTGCCAATCGTTCTTTTGTTTCTCCATCATTTATTGGATGTTCACCTGTGAAAACTAAGTTTTTAGATTATGCATTAGTAGTAATGATAGTTAGGTTTCAGTTATCAAAGTATTTGAGTGAAAGAAGGAGGGATCACTAGAGCTGGTTGACAGACAACATCCAGGATCTGTTCAAGAAGACCAGTCTGCTGATCAGCGACAGCCTGAGCATCGTCAGCCCTGCCAGAGAGAACAGCAATGGCGTCGGTGTTAGATTGAACAACTTCTTGGAGAGTCTGGAGATGACTCTGAACTTCTTGAACGTCTTCCTGGATAGCAAGGAAGCTCACATCAAGGTCATCCTGGCAAGGCATCTCCTGGTGAACTTCTGTTATTCTACAAAGGACGGTATCAACAGCAGGGAGGAGAAGTTTAATATCAGATGCCATATCATAGTCATCATCAATCTCTTCATCCCCTCCATCTTCTTTCTCTCCCTGACCATCAGGCTGATGCATAGAAGAAGGACCTACAAGAGAAGAAGTGTGAGCAAAAGGCTCAAGGTTTGTAGAAATGAACGGGTAGGAAGATGGAATACCTGAGGGGCCATCAATGACATCCAAAGGATTGTCACTGGCGTGAGCAAAGATGTCGTCGAAAGGATGGACATATGTATGATGAGGAGCATCGAGAGGAGCAACCTTAGGTCCAGTGGTACGTGTCTCAGTATCAAGGAGGATGGTCACTGATACATTATCGTCATGTGTAAAGACCAAAGAAGGAGGAGAAGAGAAAATGGTCGAGAAGAGATGTGGGTGTTAAGCGGTGGCGGCGCTGATATTCACACCTTCAGTAATTTGGGTCACTGAAGCGGTTGGGATAGGTACCACTGATATGACAGTGATGAGAGAAATCACTGAAGAGCTAGGAAGGTTAGCAGAAGATGCCTCGGGGATAAGGCTGGTTTCAATAGCTGAAACCTTTTGAGAGGCTTCAGCCAGAGACGTGGTTGTCCCCTTTTTGGACTTCTTGGCTCTCTGAGGAGAACCAAGAGTTGGTTGAGAGGGTCGTTTTGAAGGGGTTTTGGTGGCTTGGTTGGACTTAGGGGGGTTTACCCTTGTCGTGGCTACCTGAGAAGAAGAGGTAGTGATGGACACAATAGAAGTTAGTGTCACATTATTGTCCCCCAGCTTATGATCTAGAATCCTGGATCCAAGCTTGGAAACCTGGAGGTTTCCTTCCGTGGAGTATTTATCTCCAAAGATTTTCGAAAAGACCATCGAAAGGAACCTGGTGTAAAACACCACCTTTTCTCGATGGCTCTTGTTCAGCTTGAGCACCAGGTCATCAAAAATGACCACAACATAATTTATATTGCAACGCTGAATCGCAGATATGCCTATGGTTAAGGCGATCCTAGAGGCCTGGTCCTGACCTCCTGTTTTTCCACCCATGCACTAGATGAAATGAGAGAATAGGTATTGCCAGACAGATGACATCCTGTTCTTCTCAATCTTGGACAAGGACTTCATGGGAGCATTTGAGTCCTTCTTCATTGGCCACTGATAGCCAATGGCGTCGAGACACGCGATGATCTCGGCAGTGATGGGTTCGCTGTCGTAGGGGCCTTTTGGAAGGCAGAGAGTCGTCCTCAAGGTGTTGATGCCAAACTTCACTTCCATGCGGTTGAAGGTGAAGTTGATCTGCTCCGCTTGGCGTCCAGGTTTGACCTCGACTTCAACAACTTCAGCAGTGAACCAGAACTGCTGAAAAAGTTCTTTCACCATGATGGGCTCATGGCTGAGTGTGAAACCCAATGATGACTGCTTGAGGAAGTCAGCAGCTTCCTGGTAGTCCGCCTTTGATGAGGGGATATCCAACAAGGCAATGTGATTATTGGCCTTGAAGGAGACCTCATTGATTGAGAAGTTGACATTCTTGGCGGCCATCTGTTTGTAACAATAAGAAATATATAAACAGATTGTTAGTTTAAACCAAGATTGTTTGGGAGAAGAGTATAGAGAAAGTTTTTGAAATAATAAAAAATCTTCTTTTGAAAAAACCTTCATGAAGATTTAGGGTTTTTTCAAGTAGAATGTGTATATAGAAACAAGATTATAACCAATAAGGAGTTGATTAAATAATCTTTATAGTTTAATGTATTAAAAGAACAAAGTTCTTAAATAGATTAAACATATTTCTTATAGCAGAAGATAAAGAAGAAGATATTGACCTTTGAAGATTAGAGAGAAAGGTCGAAAAGTGTTTGGAGATTTGAGAAGGTTCTTGCTTTGGAGAGATCTTAGCAGAGTTTCGTCTAAGAAATTTGAAAGCRTAAAGAGAAAAGTGGAGAAGAAGTCTCATATTTATAGGTAGGAGGAGAGAGAAGGAATATGAGAAGGTAAAAAGACGACGGTTCGGGAAAGTGGTCATGATGAAAAATACCACGTTCTCATCCATGATTGGATGGCATTAAATGAGGTAGCGTAATAACAGAACTTTTTGTGCGTCTCAAAGCGTTGCACATAGTAAATAGAGAATGTCATCATTAAGACGGTTGATTAACTATTTTCTTTTAAAAACAAAAAGTTTTTAAGAAAACAAAGAGTCATATAGCATTTAACAGAACGCTGATAAGACCATTTAAAACATTTTATCACTGAAAAGAAAGATTCTGTGATGGTTTTAAGGCATCAATGTCAGTGATAAGAGAATCACTGAAACTGGCATTTAAAAAGCGTTTTAATCACTGAAGGAGAAAGGTTCAGTGATCGTTTTGATTTTTAAGAGAAGCATAAAGATATACTTATAGATGGTTACTGATAAGAGAATCACTGAAACCACTTTTAAAACTTTTAGACACTGAAAAAGAAAAGCTTCAGTGAGGGTTTTAAGTTGAAGAAAAGAGAAGAGTAATCATACCTGAGAGAGAATAGATATATTTACTCAAAAGTTCAGTGTCAGAGATAGAGCACTGAATCATTTCACTTACTGAGTGATGGTTAATAGCTGAAGATTAGTCTTTAGTGTTCAACATCCCCAATTCACTGATCAAGATGTTAAATCTTGTCTCATCAAGAGGCTTGGTGAAAAGGTCAGCGAATTGATACTCAGTTGGAACGAAGTGAAGTTCAATATCACCATTTATAACATGATCTCTAATAAAATGATATTGGATCTCTATATATTTGGTCTTGGAGTGAAGTACAGGGTTGTTTGCAATAGCAATAGCACTAGTGCTATCACAATAGATAGGAGTTTTTGAGAACTGAAGATCGTAATCCAGCAGCTGGTTTTTCATCCAAAGGATTTGGGCACTGTAGCTACCAGCGGCTACGTATTCAGCTTCAGCTGTTGATGTGGACACTGAATTTTGCTTTTTGCTTGTCCAACTCACCAACTTTCTACCTAGAAGCTGACAGCCTCCAGTGGTGCTTTTCCTATCAATTTTGCAACCTACAAAATCAATATTCAAATAACCGATTAAGTAAAAACCTGAACCTTTAGGGTACCAAAGACCCATGTTAAGAGTTCCCTTAAGATATATGAATATGTGTTTGACAGCGATCAGATAGGATTACTTTGGTTCAGCTTGATATCTTGCACATAAGCAAGTGGAGTACATGATATCGGGTCGGCTAGCTGTTAGATACAGCAGGGAGCCGATCATCCCTCTGTAAACTGTAACGTTCACAGACTTTCCATTTGGATCCTTGTTAAGAGAAAGTGGAGGAGCCATTGGAGTCTTCATAGATGAGCTGTTGGAAAGATCAAACTTTTTCAGCATGTCTCGAACATACTTACTTTGGTTGATAAAGATGCCTTTATTTGTTTGTTTGATTTGGAGACCTAAAAAGAATGTTAGTTCTCCCATCATGCTCATCTGATATTCTTTCTTCATGCATTCAGCGAAACGAAAACATAAAGAAGGATTAGTGGAACCAAAAATAATATCATCGACATAAAATTGAACGAGAATGATGTGACCTTTAACTTTCCTAAGAAATAAGGTCTAGTCAATCTTTCCACGAGAGAATTTCTCATAGATGAGAAAAGATGAAAGGGTATTATACCAGGCACAAGGAGCCTGCTTTAACCCATAAAAAGCTTTATCCAACTTATAGACATGGTTTGGATACTTAGGGTTAAGGAACCCTAGAGGTTGTTCAACATAAACTTCCTCTTGAAGTTTCCCATTTAGGAAAGCGCTCTTTCCATCCATTTGAAAGACTTTGAAGTCTCTATGAGCAGCAAAAGCAAGAAAGAGTCGAATTGCTTCGAGTGTAGCCACTGGTGCGATGGTCTCGTCATAGTCGATCCCTTCTTCTTGCCTATAACCCTGAGCAACAAGCCGAGCCTTGTTGCGTGTTACCACACCATCTTCATCCAACTTGTTGCGATAGACCCATTTGGTGTCTATCACTGATTTGTCATATGGACGTGGGACAAGGTACCAGACTTTGTTCCTATCAAACTCAATGAGCTCCTCTTGCATGGAAAGGACCCAACTAGGGTCACATATAGCATCATTGATCTTCTTGGGTTTAACTAAAGAAAGAAATTTGACAAAGAGACAGATATTACCCCAGACCACAACGTATCTTGATACCTGCATCTGAGATCACCAAGAATTTGATGAATTGGATGGTCTTTAATCCATCGCTGAGCCGGTAGAGGTATTTCATCTGAATAAGTAAGTTTATGAACAGGAGACGAGGCTTCAGCAGCAGTATCTTCAGCAATAGGGACTATCACCAAAAGAGCCTCAAATTCAGCGACTGAAACGGATTCAGAAACTGAAGGCATTTCATTCACTGATTGATCAGTGTCTGAAGTAGAAGGAGGAACATAGCTAATGGGCACAGCAGCGATCTTTGAAGAAGATGCGTTGGAGTGATTAGCTGTAACTGGAATGATTAGTGGATCATCTTCAGCTTCTTGGGATTCAGTGTTGAGAGGAGCACTGGAGGAAGCTTCAGGTTGTCCATAGTGAGAGAACATCTAGTTTTCTAATTCATCCTCATCATTTAAGATGGGTTTTGAATTAGCTAATTGAGATTCATCAAAGGTGACATGAATAGATTCCTCTATCGTGTGTCTTCGTTTGTTGAATACTCTGAAGGCTTTGGATACTGAAGAATATCCAAGAAAGATTCCTTCATCAACTTTGGGATCAAACTTTCCAAGTTGGTCGCGATTGTTGAGAATWTAACAAGTACAACCAAATATGTGAAGAAAACTTATAGAAGGCTTTCGTCCATGTAAGAGTTCATAGGTCGTATTCTTGAATCTTTTCACGATCATCAATCAATCTTGAGTGAAACAAGCGGTGTTGACAGCTTCACCCCAAAATTGAGTAGGGAGATGGGATTCATTGAGCATTGATCGAGCAGCCTCAATGATTGTTCGATTTTGTCTTTCAGCAACCCTATTCTGCTGAAGAGTTCTCACTAAAGAAAAGTTGTGAGAGATTCCCTTGTCCTCAAAGAAGTTATCCAAGTACTATTTTTTAATTCAGTGCCATGGTCACTTCTAATAGATCGTACTTTAACATTGTTTAGTACTTCTATCTTCTTGATGAACGAAATGATTTCTTCAAGTGCCTCATCTTTAGATCTAAGAAAGAAGACCCAAGTGTACCTGGCATACTCATTAACAATGACGAGTGTAAACTTCTTTCCAGCTAGGGATTACACGTTGACTGGACCAAAGAGATCCATAGCAATAGCTGAAGAGGTGCAGTCACTAAAGAGATTTGCTTTGACTTAAAGCTAGCTCTTGTGTGTTTTCCTTTTTCACATGTTGAGCAAAGAGATTCCTTTGCGAAAGAATGTTGAGGAAGACCAGTGACAAGATCATTTCTTGATAGCTCACTGAGTGTCTTGAAGTTGAGATGAGATAGCCGTTTGTGCCATAGCCAATTAATATCTGACGAGGCTTTTGAGAAGAAACAGCTATTCTCAATTAGAGAAGAATTCATATTGATGATGTATACATTCTCTAGACAAGAACCGGTTAAGGCAACTATATCATCTTTGTCAAAAACATGACATGAATTCTTCGAGAATTTAACTGTATAATCTTTATCACACAGTTGACTGATGCTAAGAAGATTGTGCTTCAGTCCTTCAACATATGCAACACGTTTGAAAGTTGTTGCACCATTGGTTAATATACCAAAAACTCTAGTATATCTTTTTCCGTTACCACCAAAGGTTACGGAAGGTCCTCTTTCTTCCTTGAAATGAGTTAACAGGGATTTATCTCCAGTCATATGTCTTGAACATCCACTATCAAGATACCATATACCTTTGACATCCTACACAAGGAAACAAATTAAGAATGCTATTGGTACCCAGCTATTGGGGTCCATCTTTGTTAGAGGCTTCATCCTCTGAAACTGAAGAATCAGTATCAGTAGATGGAATTAGTAAACCTGGAGAGGTTTCAGTGGAAGGAACAACCTCTAATTCTACTAAAATAGTTTCAATAGAAGTCTTCACTGAGCCGGACAAAGAGGCTTCAGTGGTAGAGAGTACAACGTCTGATACCGAATATTTTTCAGCAGGAGTTGTCTTCGATGAGCCTGAAGAAGAGGCTCCAACGGTTTTCTTCACTTTGGTTGTTTGTGCAGCCTTTGTGGATGATTTCACCTTGGTTGATTTCTCAACCTTGGCTACTTTCTTGCTCTTAGCTGGTGAACCAACTTTGGCGGCAGAAGGACACTTGCTGGCAATATGTGTTTTCTCACCACAGTGTTTACACTTCCTAAAGCTTAGAGTAGTTTTAGGGCCAGGAAGTGTCAGACTAGAAGCGGGACCAGCTCCAAGGATTCCCTTCTCATTGGTTCTAGGAGGAACCTTTGAGGAATTGGATTCCTTAGGTGAAAAGTTCACCTTGAGCTGAGACTTGGATTTCTGAAAGGGTTCAGATTTCCTAGTCCCTGAAGAGGAAGAAGCTTTACAAGCTGAAGGAATAGATCTTGATCTATTAGACTTGTTAGACTTCTTGGGAAGGGATGCTATGACAATAGATTTACCTTTGTCTTTGCAACCAGAACTCGAAGGAGTTCCTTCAAGAAGACCCTCAGTAAGAGAAGAAGAATGAGAGGAAGAAGTGTTAGGAATAGAAGAGCCGAATGTTCCAAATTTGAGCATGGACCTGTCTGTAACACGTTCTTCCTGATCATAGGAGAATCCTAGACTAGTCGTTATCTTGGCGGGGATCTAAGCATTAATGATCTCAGAGGCCTTGACGGAAGCTTTGCACCATCCTTCAATGGTAGCTTTCTCAGCCTTGAGTTCAGCGATTGCTCGCTCACGCTCAGCGATAGCCTTCTCACGTCCAACGGTGATGGCTTAATTTACAATAACCTGATCTTTAAGATTTTTCTCGACAGAGGTCAGTTCTTTGATCTTAGAATGGCAAATCTTCAATTGCTCTTGAAGATCAATGTTAAGCATTTCTGCTTTTGATTTGCCATTGAGGGCATTGTAAAGGTCAACCGTCAACGTATCCAAAGCAGAAAGACTAGAAGAAGAAGAGGGTTCATTCAGGGAACATACCTGAGAAATAGAAGAGGTGGATGGCTTAGAGGAAGTAGATGTTTCTGAAGAACCTTCATATGCATCTATGGCCATCAAGCAGATATAGGCTGTATAATCCTCATCTGAAGATGATTCATCGGATGACTCATCCTAGTCATGCTCTTCAGCGGCAAGGCCTTTAGCCTTACGTTGGTTAATCTTCATCTTCCTGTACTTCTCCTTTAGTTTTAAGTACTTTTCATCTTTAGTCCTGAAGGAGGAAGGGGCTTTGGAGGATGGCATCGCAGTCTTCTTCGATCTGCATTCACCTAGAAAATGTCCGGGCCAGTGACATTTGTAGCAGACAACTGAAGCCTTGTCTATTCTTTCAGACTTTGGCTTTTCCCTGAGGGACAGCTGAGGAGACCTGCGGAAATTGCTTTTACTGGAGAACCTCCTGAAAGACTTACTCAGGAGGGCCAGTGACTCATCAAAATCTGCTAAGTCGGATTCTGGAATATCCTCAGAGATTGAAGAGTCTATCTCCGTGATAACAACAGGAGGAAGAGAAGAGACAAAAGGGGTAGAAGAAGTTTCAGCTGAAGAAGTTTCAGAGATCAAAGCCAAAAGAGAGCTTTTCATTTTCCTGGAATCTTTTACAAGATTCCTCTTCAGTTGACGAGATTGCTCATGGTTAAGCAGAATCCCGTATAAAGTAGAAAGAGAAAGAGTGGACATGTCATTGGACATCTTGAGACACATGGAAAAGGTATCCCAAGACTCAGGAAGGCATTCCAGAAACTTGGTTAAAGTTTTAGAATTGGAATATTCCCTGCCGACATCCCTAAGATCATTAAGGAGGCAGTTAAATCATTGATGTACTTCTGACAACGTCTCAGACTTTCCATAGAGAAAGCTTTCATACTTGTCTTACTAGATTGATCTTTTTGGTCTCTTGAACCTGAGTGGTTCCTTCATATTGGACACAAAGTGTGTCCCACATGGATATAGAGGATTTGAGCTTCATCACTGAGTGATAAATCTCATCAGGAAGAGACATAGCTATTATAGACCGAGCGCGCGTGTCTATAGCTATTTTCTTCTTGTCTTCATCGCTCCATTGATGTGGGAGCTTTGGAATCTCCCGTTCAGGAATCGCGGCAGTCATAGCTATTGCTGGAACAACCGGAGCAATAGCAAATAGAATATATGGTCCATTTTCTATGTAATGTGAAAGTTCAGGATCCACACCTTCAGGAAAGAGGGACATCCGGTTCTTCCAGAGACTAAAATTGTCACTGACAAACCGGGGAGGTTTGGCAAGAGAGACATTGTCTTGTGTGTGTGTGTTTGTAATTTGTAAAGCCATTTGTAAGCGGTAATTTATCTAAGAAAGAGATAAACTAATACAGAAAACAGCTAAACAGAAAGAGAGAAGAAAACACTGCTCTAATACCACTTGTTGGTCCCTTGAGGGTCTACAAGATAAGTAAAACAGTCTGTAGAAGGGGGGCATTAATACAAACACAATATTTTCAAATTTAAAATATATATTGATGAAGAAGATCAATACAGATTTTATAAGATTGTTTGCGGAAAGATAAGGTAAGTAAAACCTATCTAAACAATCTTTGGTTACACACGAATTCTTAGCAAATGAGAAAAGAAATGCTGTAAAGAGAAAATCCTTTACTTAGGCTAGAAAATGCTCCAAGTAAGAACTAGGTTTTAGAGAGTGAGTTGCACGCACTCTGCAGGGAGAAGAAATACTTCTATTTATACCCAGTGCATTAAATGAACATTTAATGCAATATGGTAGGGTTAGAGTTCATCTCCAGCCTTAAGAGGAAGGTTTGTCCTTTGCCACAGTGAATAGTACAAAAAGCACTATTCGTGGGCATACATCCTTACCTAAAGTTGGTGGACGACTAGTCGGCTCCGTACCGTACCAACATTTATAAGGGTATGGGTTTGTCCTTTGTGTGCATAAGGACAAGACAACAACAATCGTGCTAAGCAAGCTTCCTTTGATTGATGAATGCTGAAATAACCTGAAGGTCTCTTCAGCATTCGTTGAGGCTTGAGCAGTCTTCACACATATGTAGACTGGTTTGTAATCACGAATAACCGCTTCAGATCACGTACTCATCAGTCTCTAATCTTCAGTTTCTGTCTTCGATATTAGCTGAAGGTTCTTTGGTGTGAGTGTTGTCTTCTTGAAGTATCGTTGTCTCTGATTGAATTACAATACAAGTTCTTCAGCGATCACTGAACAAGCTCATTGATGATCGCTGGAACTAAAAAGACAGAAACATAAATACAACGTATAAGTGAAAAAGGATTATCATCAAATCACTGAGAGAGAGGATCGACATATAAAATCAAAGATAAATTCGTGTATGTATCATCCACATACTAACGGGTAGAGTGAGCGGATGATTCAGACACTCAAACGTATGTTGCAAGCTAGTATTATTGATTTTGGAGGTTCGTGGGAAGGGCACTTACCCTTTACTGAATTTGCTTATTATAACAGTTATCACTCCATTTTTCAAGTGGCACCCTTTCAAGGTTCTGTACGACGAAAAATGTAGAACATCATTCTGTTGGAATGAAGTGGGAGAGAAACAGTTAGCAGGACCAAAAATTGTTCAGTTAACTGCAGATAAAATCGATCAGATTCGTGAAGGGTTAAAGGTGGCTCAGGACGAAAAAAAAAAGCTACGTCGAAAACTACTGTAAATCGATAAAGTTTTAGGTCGGAGATAGTGTAATGTTGAATGTATCTTCATGGAAAGAGATTGTTCATTTTTGGTAAAATAGGAAAGCTAAGTTCAAGGCATATCGGTCCTTTTTGTGATTAGTGATCGGGTTGTTGAGGTAGGCTACAGGTTAGAACTTCCAAATGAGTTAAGTGGTAATCACAGTACTTTTCACATGTCTAATTTAATAAAGTGTCTGATTGATACTGAAAAATGGATATTATTACCCAAAGTTCAAGTGAATGAGAAATCGAGCTTTATTGAGGAACTAGAAGCTATTATCTATAATAAAGTTACAAATCTGATAAATAAAGAGATTGGTTTAGTAAAACTTCAATAGCCTTATGATAAGGGTCAAGAGGCTACCTGGAACCGGAATCTGAAATGAGAATTGATGTTCCAGAATTAATCAATCAAACACAAAGTTATCAAAATCACAATAATCACAACATTGGCAGTTCTAAGAAATGTAGAGAGAGAAAGTTCTTCAAAGGATTTTCTATATTGACCTTCAGAGCTTATAATGCAGAAATGAAATGTACTTCTAAAGTTCACAAGACAGCTACACTATTTACACTAAAGAAATACAAGAAAAATTACAAAGCTTGAATACAACAATTAAGCATTCAACTTTAAACCCAACATTTTCCCCCTTTGGATTCAAGCTCTAGATATATAAAATCTTGATTGTCTAAACCCAAGATGAGTTTCAAATCTTCTAATGGCATTCGATACTCAATCTTCTCGTTAAACAACTCAAGTGATTTAAGAAGCAAGTACCTTTCTCTCAAATTCATGTTGTTGGACCCTGACGCTTTGTCATCCTAAACTTTCTTCAACTCAAGTTGTTTCCTGATGATCTGGATCGTTCCGTCACTGTACTTTTTAAGTTCATTGAACCTAAGAAATCTTTTAACACCCTCAGAGTTTTCATAGATCACACTCAACTCTGGATCTTCAAGAATCATATACAGAGGATAACCATCAACGTCTTTCAAATCTAGATTAGGCTTTTTCAGATTGGCATGTTTCTGATTGCTCTCATATCCCATCTGGTCATCTATTATATAGGACATTTTACTCTGACAATTGAGAAATCTCTTGATGGCTTCTAAACCCCTGAAAATTCCTTCCAATGAGACAATTTGGGTTTTGAAGTCATGATACAAAAACTCTATGTCTTCCAAGTACATATTAGGAAAATCAGCTTCACTAAAGTACCATTCTTTACCATCTTGCCTTGTAACGTAACAGACATGATACCATACTCTTATGAGTTTCCTGGCTTCTACCTTTTTAATCGAGACAATCATGTGATTTAGTTTTCACAAAGTGTATGGGTTGGCATTTAGATTTCAGGAAATGCTTGTATTCTTTGCGATATTTAAGGGTTTCTTTTGGAATACCCAAGACTTTATTGGCACTAAGCACTTTCATAGAACGGACAAAGATATCGGTATACATGTCTTTAAGGAATGACTCTTTTATTCTTGATATGTCCCACCATGGAGTTTCTAACTTTTCAACAATAGGCACATACATTCTCGAAGACGAAACATTTGTATTGCGAGGCAGATAAGTTGAACTAGGAACACTCAATTGTTTTGCAACAAATGGTTCAAGTTCTTCTTTAGGCTCGATCGGAAAAGGAAATCTTGATTTATCATCATTTAATTCTGCTTCTAAGTGAAACATCAAATCATCTGACTCAACATATTCTCCACTAGATTTTACATTGAACTCCTGACCTTCACCTTCTTCTTCAGCAAAGACATCATTAAAACCAATATTTGTTGATAAACCTAGTAACTTCCTTATTTCTATAGTAGAGTCATCCGATTTTCAACCATCGGCTCTATCTTTGGGTTCACATAAACACTCATCTCCATACCCGTCACCCTTTCACCAAAATGATTTAAATTATAATCATTAGAATCTTCTTCACTTTCCTCCAACCCAACTCCCTGAAATCCCGAAGACTCGGCGACTCTTTGCCTTTTGATATCCCCCTTATGGTGGTCAGGATCATTCTGGTCATCATATCTTTTTTTTAGGTAGTTGCTTGAGTTTTGCACAAAGTTTCCAGGGTAGAAGCCCCTTTTCAGCAACTGCATCAAGTGAATTATGCAAATTTTGGGAAGAAGAGGCTATTGTTGAACCAAGCTCGAGACAACAACGCTTTGGGAGTTGTGAAACTCTGAGGCTCTAAGGGTTTGAGATTCTTCTATTGATTGCCTAAGCATACCAACTAAGTCTGCATTATCCGAGTCCATGTTGGGTTGAGAAATCTTTTTTGCATACAACATGGACTTCAAATCATCCATCAAGAAATCTTGTTCTTGTTGAGCTTGGGGTTGAGGTGGTGGCGACGAAACACGACTTTCTTCTGTAGTTGGTTGCTTTCCCTTCATTAAGCTTTTCAGTCCCTTAATCTCCTCCATCAAAGTATCTTGAACAACCTTTACGACGCCGTTCAGAAGTTCGCTTGACACAAAGTCAGGTAAGGTAACTCCTAGATTACTAGTTGAAACAATAGTCAAATAAATTGTTGTGCCTACGTTCAGTTTTGGAATAGCATTTGCACTAGTAGTACTTCCAATCAGTCGTCGTAGAAAGTCATCAAGTGATTCTACTCTGGTTGTTCCAACTTGTTCACCAAGAATAGTAGGTTGAGCAACATATACTCGAATAGTGTGTGTACCTAAAGTGTTTGAGGGCTCTAGACTCGTAGTGATATTCATCGAAGTCGTAGATGGGGGATATTGTCTACTTGTTTCAATATCTAATTCCTTCGAATGAGGAACAAATATATTATGTGCAAATTTTCGATGAGAATATGAAACTGATACCTGTTTAGAGGCATCAGAGTGACTAGGAGGGGTGTGCAAATGCGTAGTTCAGTGGACTATGTCTTCTTCAACGTCAATATACAACGAATGAATGCCAACAACAGATGTGGGTACCCGTCTTCTCCAAAAAGTTTGGAGAGGAACTACAACTTGTTCTTATGTTCCTGACACACTCTCATCATCGTTTTCTTCTTCCCTTTCGCACAACCTCTATGAATTTTCAACTAAGGCTCCCTCTTCCATCCTTAACGACTCCAAAATATTATCAATCTTAGCTTCATAATCAAACTCCGGAATGGAATCATGAAACGTGAATTCCATTGGTTGATGCTCTTGAATATTTATCTGAGTTGATTCAGCATCATCCTGATTATCATCATCATCATCATCATTATCTGAGTCATCATCGGCAGCATTTGACTCATTATCAGCTTGACCATCACAAGAGTGAGTGTTTTCCGAGCTTGATGCAGTTGAGAAAGCATTGCTTTCAGACATTGCATGATCAGAATCTGCCCCCACCGAGCCCCTCTGATTTTCATTTTCCCTCGGCTCACAACCTTGTTCAGATACCGCATGTAAATGAACGCACTCATTTAGACCAAGCCCTCTCTACGCACATCTAAGTTATGGTCGTTCCTTGGGTAAGTCCCTCCGGCTTTGGGTGGACTATATGAACTATCACTCTTCTATATTCTATCACATATTGAGAAATTTGATTAGTATAAGCAAGCAGTTCATCTGGAATATTCATTATTGAATCAATGTCTTCAACTTTTGTATGAGGTCAAAGGAACTACATTTCATAATCTAGGTCAAACGATCTGTCAAGTCTTGAAGGAATCTATTTGTTAGACCTCATGACCGACCTGATGATTAGCTGCAAAAACCTGTAATGGAATAAATTTCCTTGCTCTTGAGGCGAACTTTTTAGCATGAACCAATTTTTCAAGTTCATTCCAGATGACGATCATGTAGTCATAGTGCTTGTTAAACACTATGTCATGAAAGAATTTGAGGAAAGTCGTGTTGCATGTATCCACTCCGGCAGTCTTTGAAGTAAGGCATCTATTCAAAGATAGAAAACATAAGATGCCATATTGATGATAGGAAATTTCTTTTGAATTGCGATGGATGGTTGAGAAATCCATAGTATCCCAACTTCTTGATGTCAACACCGAGCTCTTCATCTGAAACAAACTCTTCAAAGTCATCTTTTCCAGGAATAGAATTGGGTTTTGGCAAGTTTAGAATTTTCCGCAATCTCTTCAGAGTTAGCCGGCTTAAGATATGATCCACATGTCCTTCGAAGTAAAACTGGTTTTCGTGCTTGATATAGGAAATAGTATACCAAAATGTTTGTAGGTAAATAAGTGGAACATCTGCAGTTGCAGTTAACGCATAGGCTATATTGTAACATTTAAGGATTTCTAAGATGATTGGTATTCAACAGGCATTTTAGGGTTCAAGTGATGGTTATTGAGTCTGAGGTCTAGGTATAGTGCTTTCGAGAAAATGGTTTCATTGGGATCGGCGTTATTTGCTGACTATGAAAATGAAGGTGGTTGAGATCTGATGGAAAGGATAGGGTGTTCATCATCAGACTCATGGTTGGAATCATGATGTTCAGCAATCGTCATTTTAATCTGTAAGAGTAAAATAGTTAGATCCACAATAAAATGTATTTTCAAAAAAAATATTCCCTCAACACTCAATCCTCCCCAACACTTGAAAAAAATAGTTTTGTCAAAAATTAATAAAGAACTCTCAAGATAAGAAAATTCATTGCAACATTAAGCTCAAAAAAAATAAAATAAAATTACACATTAAAAAAATACACTCTAAAAAAAATTAAACACTTAAATAAAATTCTAAAAGAAATTGACTAAGTAAAAGAAAACACAAAAACAAATGAGAACGAAAAAAAGATACAATTTAAAAAAATAACAACAACAACAAAATTCAAAAACACTTTTATTAAAAACGTTTTAAGAAACTCTAGATCAAAAAACAATATATCTCTCAATTATTGATTTATGCTTTCATCGCTCAACAAAAATAAAACTTCACACACACAAACTCATCCCCCAAAAAATTTAGAGTGTTATCGCTCAAACTCAACACTTATCGTCCAAAATAATCTTGGATCAAAATCTGGTTATCTTAACACTCACCGCTCATAATCACTAAAAAAACTCATC